>NC_070587.1:21531705-21831705 GCF_027409825.1 Scomber japonicus | reverse complement strand
TCAACCACAGCCCAGTTCCTCAGCTGCAAACGGTCCAGATTGTCCAACTGTGCCATTCTTGTGTGTGTGTGTGTGTGTGTGTGTGTGTGTGTGTGTGTGTGTGTGTGTGTGTGTGTGTGTGTGTGTGTGTGTGTGTGTGTGTGTGTGTGTGTGTGTGCGTGCGTTACACTCCCTATATTCAGCTGTAGGATGAAAGGACTGAGATAAAGCAGGAGGCCCCCTGTGGTCATAAAGCATTAACATTTGATGTGGGTTAAAATAAAAAAAGGAGGGGGCAAGGGGTTATCACATCACACATTCATTGACACAGAACATCTGTGTTTGCAACACACACACTAGTGACTAATTTACTGTACAGTGTTAATACTGAGCCCATGATCTAAAGCCTTGAGCAACCTCTTTCCCTGTCTCTCTGTCACAAACACAGTTGTTGATCTTACCAGTCATGCAGAATATTGGCCAAAATGACTGAATCAATCAATCATTTGCTCAATACTGGGATCAATGTTATTTATCACATTATCAATCCATCTGTGGTAAGAAAAACAGTTCTAATGCATTTGATCAACACAATGTATTACTATTCTAATTCATACATACAAATACAGGTATTTTCCTACTCAAATAAGCTTTTTTTTCATTGTCGCAGTAGGCACATAAAATAGCATAACGAATGATTCAGTGTGCTGTTGATGTGAGGAAAAATCAGGTCAAGTCAATTCTTTTATACCAAAAACACAAATTAAAATAGACTTGAAGCACATTCAGCAACCTCCTGAGTACCAGTGATGGAAAGTATTTAAGTACAATTACTGCTTCCAAATGGTTTTAATATGGTACTTGTACTTATTTCCATTTGATGCATCTGTATACTTAGAGTATATACATATTATCAATACGCCATTTCTACTATCTTATCTTCTATTTAGAGCAAAATATTGTACTTGTTATTTTACTAAATTTATGTGACAGTGTGCTAATGGTTACTTTACAGACTCAGATTTTACACAAAAGTATATGATTAGCACATACAACGTGATGCGTGAGTTTTGAAGAATCTTTAAGTAAATGTAGGTACATTTCATTGATAATACTTGACTTTTACCTTGGAAGATTTGTATGCAGCAATTTTACAGTACTAATGGTTTCATTTAAATAACAAATCTGAATATTTATTCTACCACTGCTAAAACACCAACAATCTCAATTAGAGACAGGGTGAAAATAAGACAGAGGTCCATTTTCTTTTCCTCTTCCCCTATTCTCTCAGATTGTGTATTGAAAAAGACACGAGATAACCTAGATAAAGAGGTTTTATAATCCAAAATAATAATAAGAAAAACAAATCTGCCTTTTAGTTGAGGAATTGTATAATTAGTGAATTAGACGATGCAGACCTTCCATTTGCCAGAGGTTACGCTGATATTCCATTTAAAACCAAAGAAATGCCACAACCACAAAGATCAATAATTGAAAGTCAATGAGGAAGCTTTCAGTGAGTGATGAACCCTTCACAGATGTTGCCGGTTTCATGCTCTCAGCTGCATGCGTAGGCACCTAGACCCACACACACTCGCTCACTCTGTCACCACAATATTCTTGTTCAGCATCTCACAGATAACAGCTTGTACTTTAACCTCTTTGTGATGCTGTAAAAACTTAAACGCCATGATGAACTCGCTGCTTGCTTTCTGATGCTGCTCTGACAATGATCCCCGAGGCAAAGAAAACAACTGCACCATTGTACGAAACTAACTGTACAGTAGATGTTACAGCAAAAACACTGATTGTGCTGCACAGCTGCACAACACACATGTAAGCTGCCTTTCATTCTGTTTCATAATGTTTTATAAACATGGGACACCTCAGCTGGCAATCTACACATCTAGAGGAAGCAAAACTTATATAACAAAGTAGATATGCAGTTTAAATGTGCAACTGTTTTAAATAACTGGAAGAATATTAACTTCAACTGTAAGACTATCACATAAACAATTTAAACACATTACCACATATCTTACATCCACACTGCTTATACGGCCTGAATAATGATATAATAATAATATAATCGGCCTTACTGAAAGTAATGATTGGATCCTGGGATGTAGCTCAGTTCAAATCTCTGCCTGGCTGCTCCACGCAAACACATTGCCTTCTGTGCACACACCGTTCACAAAAGCAGCCCCGTCCAATCCAAACTACCTAGCACCAGTGCTGGCTGGCAGCCTGAGACCAAGCCCTTGTTTTTTCTCCAATCCTCTCTCCTTCACCACTAAAAATGTCTCAGTTTTATTTCTGGAAGACTATGGAAGATCTGCACACCACAGAGGCAAAAGCAGTCTTGCGGCAGCGCTCTTCGGAGTGACTGTGTGACAGCAGCTCGGTCCGCTCTGCCTCTTTCGCTGCTGAAGAAACATGTTAAATAAGAAAGCCAAAAGCAATCAAGGTGAAAATGCAACGCTGCCCCCGTGGGGATTGTGCCACCTCTACTTTGCGGATAATGGAGAGAAATCAAATGAGAACAAATGAGTGGCGCCGTGTTGCAGAGCTCTCCTCTTAAGAGCGAATCTAGGCCTGCTAATGACAACAATACATCCTGGAACTGTCTCTATTGAAATGAGATAACCAGAAAGAAAGCGAGAGCAGGAGAAAAACAAGCTGAATGTGCGTGTCTCAACTGAGAAGCAATCAGAGAAGAAGAGACGAGGGGGGGTGAAAAAACCCCCCCGCCTCTAATGGTCCATTTACAGATGCACCGTCACTCTGCCTTCCACGACTGACTCAGCCAGGCCGCTGTGTGTCTGGGATGCCCCGTCGTAGTAAAAGAATCCGTTCCCCCTGCACCATCAAACTGAGTTAAAACCCTTCAGCAATCCGACTGCAACTGGTAATATCCAAATGATACTGTAGCGTCAGCATGACCGGCTTTGTTTCTGACATCTGCTGCACCCGCAATAACCCGGCACACTGCTGGATGTGGGTAGATGGCACAGTTTATGACCCTGCTGCAGTGGCTTCTGGCGGCCTGAAAGCAAGCCGAATTTCAGGTTTAACACTGTCATCATGTGATTGCCGCGACTGGCTGGAGGTCGAGCAGCGACCTCGTCCAACCCGCCGGTCGCTCAGTCCTCTGCCTAGGAAAGGATTACATTCCTTGGTTGATTACGAGCTGACATCTATCACCAATCGCAAGCAGAGCAGGAGGTCTCACCTAATCTCATTCAGCCTGAGGTCTTATGATCCTTAAACTGAACAAATTACATGGTTTATGCATTTTTTTTTTTTTCACGGGACAGATTTTCAGGCATCAAATCAAATACAGAGGAAAGGGAAAGAGAGAGAGAAAAATAGAGGGAGGATAGAGGGATATAGAGAGAGATTTCTCTACCCTGTGCATTACAAAACGGATAAAAGAGTTTTTTTTCATGGTTCTGCACCACGGTGACGTAGCGGGTTTTCAGTGACCTGGTTTGATAAGTCTACTCTGTGTGTATTATGGCTTACTATCTCTTTTTTTTTTCTTCCTCTTCTTCACTCTTCTGCCTCGACACTTCACTTCACATCTGTCACTGTGTTCCTCCAATCACTTTCCCTACTCCTGTCTCCCCTGTTCGCCTTATCCCTCCCATGAAGCGGACTCCGAGGTTGGACTGGAAGACGTTCTGTTCTGTGATGGTCGGTGGTGACAGCTGACTGACGCAAGTGTAGAATCGGGGAGGGCAGGTTGGAGATGGCTTGTTGACACAGCGTTTCCTAGGGTGGAGGTTGGAGGGAAGGAAAATGGAAAAAAAAGACCTGTGGGGACGTTTTATCACTGCAGAGTCAGGGATGGGGGACTTTAAGTAGCTTTGAGTTTGCATCTAACTGCCACCCTTAGAGACAAGAGCATGACTTCTAGACCAGCATTGATGACATGGCAAGATAAGATGGACTGAATAGAATTGGTGAATTTAGCTGCATTTTTAGATTTTTTATTTAAATTACAACCACATTACCCATACCATAGCTTTTTTTTTTTTACTATGGCCTGCTGCAACAGAACATTACCCCTTGACCCTCCCTACCTGCCATCACTCTGTTTTGAAAAGCATGTAGAAATGAAGTCAATATCCACCTTTAGGAGTCGATCCACATTCTGACAAGTCACACTATAGACAGTTTGTATTGCTGCATTTTGATAAGCTGAAAAAAATCTCACAGTTCCTTTTCTGTGCTGAAAAATCTCCCTCTGTGCTATTAAGTGGTGCGCCCACTTAAGTCCTCAAGTACAACCTGTCCTGTGAAGATTTCGTTCTGTATTTTCACTCCTGCACATCAGATCTACTTAACAGCTCACACTCGATGCTGACACTGTTCAGCTACATCTGCTTCTACTGCTTTGAGGATCATACCAACAATGCAAATAGTTGAAGGCTGTAAGAGTAAAGCTGGACGAGTAAATTACAGGTGAACAGCTACTTGAAGACTGGATTAGGAATTGCAGTACACTGTGGAGCAAAGTTATCCATGAAATTTACCACCAAATCAAACCTTGTAAAATGCACTACAGAGTGTTAGAGCTATAAGCCACCAGTTTTGTTGTGTCATCTAGGTCCTGTTTGCTTAAATATTATACTGGTATCTCAAAACAGTATGGAATTAATGTGTTGACGACATTTTTAAGTAGCCAGTCAGTCTAATTCACTGAACCCACTGGCTGCTGCTATGTGCAAACCTGTGACTTTGTGCTTACAAGACAGACAGAAATTCACACATTTCCTTTTTAATAAAAAACAAAAAAAAAATGCACCACACACAGACAAACATGCCTGACACCTGACACATGCCACACCCTCATGTCATCTCCCTCCACTGCGGAAAGTGTGAGACTAAAACACAAAGTTGTGGACAGAAAGTTGTGAAGGCATGTATCAGTGCAGCTAAAGGTGTGACAGATCTGTAAGAACGTTCACTAATTGGCTGCAAGAACACAGACTCCATCCTTCCTGTCTACTAGCAGGCCAACCGGTGCCTTGTGTGTTCATGCTACTGTATGTTTATACTCTGTGTGGTTAATACATCTTCTGCACTGCGCCGCCTGTTAGGTCTCCTTTTTAAGAAAAGGCACCGCTAGCGTTCTATGTAGGCCAAGCCCCAACAGAATATGCCATTAAGATTAGCTACAAGTCAGGACTGCTACGCCGCTGCTTGCTTTTCCCCTCCCTACAGAGAAAGGTTAGAGGAGCAGAGCATGTGTACATTTTTTAAAATCATATTGTGAAGACCACCGACACATTAAAAAATGCACATCACAGCTGGAATTTAATAAAGCAAACACCTCTGCGGAGCAGAGAAGCAGTCTGTTCACTGGGGCAAATTTGAAGCAGAACAGGAGTACTGTTTGTAATTATGCTTATTGACTTCAGCTTGAGTTGAACTGAGCTACACTATAATACAGAGAACTGTTGAAGGGTGGGGTGGGGTCTCCTCTGGACAGCCTGTAAGTAATCAGCACCACAGCACTGGCGGGTAATTACCATTTATTACCAAGTATTTGAACCTATGAGGAGATACATGCAATTGCAGCTCATCTGTGACCAGACCTTACTACTACATTACCACATGAAACACATCATCATCCCAGTTGAGCCTTCTAAAGAAACCAGGATGTGACAACATCTGGCTAACAAAAACAGGCTTTTGCCTTTCTGAAGGAAGGTAGAGTCTCATAGTAGACATGTTGACACAGTCACAGCAAATAATGAAAAGATTATTGGTTGAATTCCATGTAACTGCTTCAGTTTGAGGCTCACTGTCACACTGTCATGGCTTACTGGGACACTTCAATAGGCGAGTCATAAAGTGTGCCTACTGGATGTATCTCTGAAGCAGATGTTTGGAGAGGGCAGGATGAGGAAAACAATACACTGAATTTTTCAAAGGCCATGGTCTAAATACATTCAAAAACCACTGCTGAATAACTTGGAAAATTCTGTATTCATCTATACAAGCTTATGCTGTGCAGGATCACGGAGCACTGGAGCTCGTCCCAGGTCACAAGTTTTACCTTAATTTCCTTTCATCCCATGCTGGCTATTTTGTTTGTTTCAGCAGGAAACTCATTGCATACTGTATAAATTAAACATGTGGCAGCGTTAAGTTTAAGTACCAATAATTCAACATCAAAGCCATCAGATTGATGTTTTTCCGTTAGAACTCAGACTCCAGCTGTGTATTATATTTAGGGGACATACACACAAAGCAGGTCTTGCTGCTATTTAATTGCTGTAGAAGTATAAAAACACTCAGTCACAGAAACTGTGCCTTTAAATAAGCCATTTGGACCTCGTAAGTTTGTGATGGCACAATTATACACTCAGTGTTTCTCCTACCAAAATGACCCCCTGCCCCTCCTGAAATATATTTTTAAAATATGTTTATTGATGTTATTTACCTCATTTTTGTACTCCTTTTATTTAAGCTCAGTATGAGAGCCTCTACTGTGTTTTGCTGTCATTTATAGTCGCACCAGTTTCTCTCCTCTGCTCTCTGTGTTTCATTGAGGGCGGGGCTCACACACACACACACGCAGAGCGGAGCAGAGAGGAGGCAGCCGCAGAGCCACCGCTGCACAGTTGTTGGATGTTAGGAAACAAATTTGACATTGCACAGCCTTCCAAAGGTTGGATAACATTATCCTCAGCAGTGGTCATTGCAATTTAGCAGTGGTTCTCACACTG
Organism: Scomber japonicus; assembly: GCF_027409825.1. Taxonomy (NCBI): domain Eukaryota; kingdom Metazoa; phylum Chordata; class Actinopteri; order Scombriformes; family Scombridae; genus Scomber; species Scomber japonicus. The sequence continues at coordinate 21,824,986 of NC_070587.1, read as the reverse complement.
AACCCTGGTTTTACCTCCCTACAGCAGGCTACAATCTGTTACATGTGGTTTGCCTAAGCATGTGTCTCTCAGAAGCCAATCAGCCAATCAGAGGAGAGGGACACTGAGCAGACACAAAGCAGACTGAAGGACACAGAGGGGCCTTATCCATGGCTCATAAAGCTGCATGCAAATGTTTGTAAGTAGCCACGAAAATGAAAATATTAAACTGGGAAAGGGGTATAATATGAATAATAATATGATATCTTTAAAGAGTAACTTAACACCAGGCACCTGTAACCACACCCAACAGTGATGTCGCACTGCGAGGTGAAAAGTTAAACCTTTGGAGGCAGTATTCAAATGCATCATCCTGCATTGCAGCCACATACACACAAACATGCAGGTAAAACACAAGGAATATCCGTGGAGACCCTGCCTTCCTGCCTTCCTGCCTTCCTGCCTGTTTGCTGCGGTTGCTCCAGCATGTTGACTTCTCAGTGCTTGTCAGTCATTGTTCATTCTCACAAAGCGCTGCGTGTAGAGAACATATTGAGATTTGTCAAGCTATTCATAACCCAGCAGTAACCACACACTGGGCTGTATTTCTGCGTTGGGGAAAAAAAGAAAAAAAAAAATCTTAAGAACCATGGTCTCCCAATCTCCTTCTCTCTCTCTGACACACAAGTAATTGCACGCACTAACACTCGCTCACACACACACACACACACACACACACACACACACACACACACACACACACACACACACACACACACACACACACACACACACACACACACGTACGTCTTCTTGGTTCTGCTAAGTATGCATTTTTCATTCTAGTGAGCAAGCTGCATTTGAAATCAAAGGCGGTGACGATGCGCGGCTGTCTGGCTACACGGAAAGTGAGGAGGTAATGAAAAAAGCTGAGGGGTGAGTCAGAGGATGCTTTAATAATCCTTGCTGCCCAAAATAACATCTCCAGGGCTAGATAGACCAACGACCCTCTTGGGAAACTAACAGTGGTCCTGGCTGGGCCGGACTCCACACGTCAATTCACTCCACATACACTTTCCCCCCTCGCTCCTTCTCCTTTTCTCCTAACTCCTCTGAGTCTATTATTGTCAACAGATAAGACTGCAGCAGCACGGCACGACGCGGCAGACAGCCAAGCCCTCCCTGTACCAAATATACGACAAGACTGAGCGGAGTGGAGGGGTATGTGCACAGGGGGGGACAGACGAGCTGCAGGAAGTGCGATCCAGTCAGTGGGAAGAAGGAGCATAATGTCTGTTCACAGGTGAGCAATGTGTCTTTGGTTATTGTCCAATCACTGGTGACAAATGGTGATGGGGTCCAGGCTAACTAGATCGTCATGTTGGGTTCAAGGTTGGGCCCCCATTGTCTCATACAACACCTTGCCCTCTCTCTCCACAGTGTTCTGCCCCATGCTAACAAATGGAGGGAGAAAATCAACCCGTCATCTTGTATTACTAATGCCAGTCTAATATTTCTGCACAAAACGTGCCGACTCACTTGACATTCTTATTTTCCATCTAATCCTGTTCATGGTCACATAAATCTTTTAGTGCAAAGACGTGATTTAAAATGGATCTACTGCCATGTAAAAAGGAAAAAAATAATGTTTTACTTTAGTAAAATGGGGTTTTCCTCTGCACAGTGGCCTCAAATAAGATTCAGTATGTTAGGTCTATACTGCCTGACTTAGCTCAACTTTCATAATTAAAGTATGCTAGCATTTAGCATAAGTGTTGGATGCCTGTGTGTAATGACTAGCTGTGGCACTGACAGAAAAGTCTTTATGTTGCATCTTCTGGTTCATCTTTAACTTATTTAATTTTAATCTCACTGTTAACTAAAGTTTTGAACCAATAGATCAGCTAACACTGAAATCTCTCTAAAGTCTATAAAAAATACAGAAGAAGCAGTTTTACCCTTATGTCAACTTCATACACATGCATGTGATAACCCTGCTATAGACCATACGCTCTACTTAGTAACACATACTGATGTATTACTTACTCCAAAAAGTGCATTCTGAAAAAATAGTTGAGTATGAAAAGCGTTATCAGTGGTTAATTCTGTTGCTAGAGTCAGGAAGTCAAATCATCCAGTTACTGAAGGGACCGGGCCTGATTGTGAACCCAAATGAGAGATAGCCCACAGCAACTAGTGCTGGTGAGTCAGAGAAAAAAGTACTGTGTAACTCTTCTACACTGCAAGATCATGGCTGGATTAAAAGTGTTAATTCCTGAAGGCAGAGGTGGCAGTAAGAGAGGTGTTTCCTAGAAAGGTGACAGAAGAGTGTATATATCAGAGCCCATTCATGCTCAAATGGTGTCTGGATTTGGCCAAACGTATCATACCCACAGCAGGCTGGAGAGTTGAAAGCTGGACAATATTAAAATTTCATCAGGTTGTGCTAAATCTGTATGTCTGTATGTGCTGGAAATCTAGTAGAAGTGGGGAAGACTGTGTACAAACACTTAAACATAATGCTGATAAAATAGTTTATGTGTTTAACTCTATGGTGGAGAAAACACTGAATTTTAACTACTGCAATTACACAATGAATAAAAAACACAAGAACATACATAACGTACATAAGGGAGCCCACTTGACTGCAGCATTTCCATTTAAATGTGCCTTTGTTCCACAGCAGTACACACATTGCATATCGCCTCTGGCAATCCAGCTCAGGTCACGTTTACCACCACAGCGGCTATTTTTAACACATCATTTATAAATTAATAATAATAATAATACATCAGATTGTTATAGTAGAAGTGCTGTGTATTGTGGGGAGTGGGGGTCATATCTTTGGAAACCTGTTTCACTACTCGGAAGTCAACCTTCTGGAAAAAAAAAATGATGATGAAGATGATTAAATATAGAAATGTGAGTATTTTGGGATCAACTGTGCCATACATTTCCCTGCTATTGTTTTTTATCCCATCATGGTTGTGTGTTTTAATGTTGCTGGTCACAAACAGAGGCGTAAATAAGAAGCACAGAGATTGCCAGAGAAAGAGGAATAAGCACTCTCCAATTACATCCATAGGGAAGGGAAGCCACTGCAGCCAACTTGCCCTAGTGCATCTCTGTGGCTGTGCCCTGGCATAATCACATCAAGATGTACAAGATGTACAGTATCGCTCACTGATTGCTCAGCTTTACAAACTCTGATGTGCACTGACTGCAGGGTAACTGACAGCAACACACAGCAGACTTCACATAACATAAGAGTATGAAAATATCTTTCAGGCTTTATCTTTATCAAGCATGCAAACTGAACCACTGTTGAAGACCCGTGATGGTCTCATTTGGAAAAAAATGAATTTTGTTCTTTCCTTCATTCAGTGGCACAAGCCAAAATTAAAAGACCGTACTAAATTTTTTTTTAAAGTTTGTTTTAAACAGTAAGTGCCACACAGGTTTTGTCCTATAATTTGCCAAATTAGGCGTAAAGCGTTTGAGAAAGTGCAGAAAAGCAGAATAATGGGCCACGTCGTGTACAAAGGGTTCCACTGGAGCAACTGCACTAGATGAGCTCATTTTCTCCATGCTGTTCTGGGACTAGTTAGTAAAGCATGTTGAAATATTTCCTTGTCGTTTACTTCGTGAAAGTGATATTCATTTCTATGCATTTTTCAAATTAATAAACTGCACCCCCGCCTCCTCCATCCTATCCAGTTTTGCCCCCCCTCACCCACACAAGTCTCTCTGAAGTTGAACTCAAACAGATCAGCTACTAAAAGGCTTGCCTGGAGGCAGACAGGAAGCTGTACATAATGGGAAGATGCTGCCTCCCGAGCTCTTTTCTGAAACACTTTCCTTGTCTGAGGGATGTCACTATACACACACATACACACACAAACACGCACAGAGATCAAGATCAAAGAAACATCGTGCAGCTCTGCTAAGTACAAGGGTTGAAGGGTTTGAGAAAGCCAACAAGGAAATAGATACTTGTCTGAAAATTGAAGAAAAAAAAACTTCAATTACTTTATACAAGTTTGAAGGAAATGTCACAACAGATATCTTTCTATTTATAATGACTATTTGAATGCTTACTTCATATTACACTGCTGCTTTACCCCCAAAATTACTAATTAGGAAAATCCAATCATACTAATAATGCAGGACAGACACACATGGTAGGAATTCAGCACCTGCTAGGTAGAGAAAAAATGCCTTAAGAACTGACGCAGTACTGACAAAATTGCAGAACTCCTTAAAAGGCAGACTCAGATACAAATAGACTGATAAAAGCTCAATTTTTTCACCATCGAACCCAACTGCGGTACTACATGATGGAGTTTTACCACAATGTAAAAATGTGGGAACTGTGACAAACTTTCTCCTCCCCTCTTCTCTTTGTCTGATGAAAAAAAGCCACTCGCTGTGTCCCTGTGTGCTCAGCAGTAAGACCTTTTCTCCTGCGCTCGATGGCATTGACAAGCCAACGTCTCAATCGATGAACCCGCGGTCAGACCTTTGCAGAGCAAGCCCCAGACCAAAGGGCTGTGTGGGTTAATTGTAATTGCATAGGACAGCGTCTGTAACACATGCCCTGAGCCAAGGAGCTGAACTGGCCAGAGGGGGTGATGGTCTGAGACAACCATTAATCTACAACAGCAGTTAACTTCCACAAGGGATGGAAGTAGATGGTGAGCCTAAACATATTTCTCCTCTTTTTTTGTTATTAGCTGAATCATGTCCACTCAGATGTTGGCACTTAGACTTTATTGTAATGAGCATCTGACCGATCTGTAATATGTGATAATCTGGTGTCTAAATGATGTTACAGGTGATGGCAGTGACTGTGTCCATGTACTTGTACTTGTACAAATGATAGCACAAGTGTTGTGGAGAAGATGAGGGAGGAGGAACACAATACAATTCAGTAAGCAAGGAGAGGAGTGTGAATGGTCCTCTAACAGGATCAAGAGAGACATATGAATAAATGGAAGGAAGCCCGGCTGGTGAAAAGAGAAAAAAAATCTTCAAAGTCAGCTTCTTTCCTCTTCCTAGCCACCCCAGGAGATCAGATCAACTACTATCCTAAAACCTAATGAACTAGTAAACACTGGGAATTAAATGAATATTACATGGGGGTTTTCATTAATGCCAGCCAGCAGACTCCAAAAATAATGAAGGCGAGAAGCGGAAGCAGGAGGAGACAGTTACTGGAGCTTCGTCTTCTCTGTGTTTACTCAGCATCTGCCTGCCAGAGAAGGAGGCTTTTGATCACTCCTCGGCTGGGTTCTCCTCTCTCGCTGCGTGGCAGGAGAAGCCCAGGGAGGCCGTCGAGCACCGCCAGGGCCGGCTCATTTGCAACACAAATGAACTCAGCTAATTGTACACGTGCGGGGTGCCGTGCACGGTGCGATGTTTGCAAAATATGGAAATAATTAATCTCATTGAGCTTCTGAAATACCATCAGTGTTGCAAAAGAGGATTTGAGCGCAGGCTAGGGATGAGACGGATGATGATAGCAATGGGCTGGATAGACGCAGATGTTTAGATTAAGCTTTTTCATTATTGCTTTATCACACTGCTTCTTCAAGTGTATTTTTGGTAATTGAATAAATTGGAGCATGAAATAGATTTGGATTTGGGGCACAGCAACAGGATTACGTGGAGAGCGGTCTCTTACCCATTCATGAAACAATACATGCAGATATTATGCTATCAGGTCAATTGTGCATTGAGTATGTGGAGTGGAAAGAGGAGTGAATTACTAAAATGGTTACCTAGAGCGTACAGTTTATAACCTCAAATAGACAAGTAGAAGATGTAAAATGTATTGGGAATACAGCACAGTCATTGCTTAATGTTAGTGACAGTGTAGTTTGAAATGTTTGTTAAATGTGTCATGAAGGCTTCACTGCACTGAATAATAAGGATTTAGCTTAGAAATCCTACCTCCTCACCTTCCCAAAGGTCCGACCTTATGAGCCTCTTCAATCAATAAATCAAATGTAAAACAAGAGTGATGATCCTGTGAAGTACCTTTAGGAGGTGAGAGCCTTAGCTTTCAATTAGCAACTCCACTGACCATCAAGGCCAAAGGAGGATTTGTGGAATAATGCACGTACATACTCTCCCCACAAGGATCCTACACTTACGGTAAGCTGTGGCAGCAAAGGCAGTCAAATTTAACCCCGCTACAAACTGTTAAATGGTTTCTGACATTGACAAATAGCATCACACATCAAGGCATATGGTTGAAAGCAAAGCACTATCCATGCGGCATATGCAGTTTCTCTTCCCTCTCTTGGCTATTTAAAAACAAGATGACATCAGACATCTGTTTGGGAGCAGAAAAAAGAAGCTTTTTAAGAGGAAAAAAAAGACCTCCTAGGGACTGGGCTTCACACACATGGACATACAGTACAAATACACACACGCTCTCACAAAAATAAAAATAAAACACACAAGGACACACATACACACACACACACACAGAGGGATGAGTCTCACATTTACGCCACTCAGCAGCCTTCTCTTTAGTCCATCAGTGAGTGGAGAGAGATGAAGAAGTTGAAGACCTGGGGCAGAGTTGAAAGTGGCCTCTAACAGCCCAACTGAAATGTGGTTTCACTGGGAGGGCTACTGTAACTCAACCATTAATGACATATCAAGGTTGAGGGTCCCGCGCACACACACAAATGTGGCGCGTGCACGTGCCTATTCAGCCTTTGAGGGAATCAGTCTCGCTCCGTGAGCATGAAAGGAGCCCAGATGTCAGCGCTCTGCACGGGCCGGCGTTTCTGTTGAAAAAGTACTCCCATCTATTCTTTTGTTTCTTTAGTGACCCTATCCATAACTTCCTTGTCCTGTTTCACTGACTAGGACAGCCTGGCCGCTTGAACCTATACATAACTTGCATCCCACTGAGTGACATCACGTGTACCTCCAGCTGTGGGACTGTGCCGTGGCAACCCGTAACCAAACTCGGCAAAGGCAATTTCACCTCCCTCTCTGGGCAGCGGCATTAGCAGCCATGGCAGCAGGCCTAGGGCTGGGGACATTAGCCTGATGCTTATCTAGGTACACAGCCCACCGCTAGCTACCAGTTCTCTCTCTCTCTCTTTCTCACCCTGTTTCTTTCTGCCTCTCTTGCTCTCTGTCTGATGCTGAGATATGATTTGGTGAGAGCAGAGAGGAGCGGAGAGGAGTCGAGCATATCGATTCAGCCTCTCCCGCTGTCTCTCTTGCACTATTCATCCCCTTTTTCCTCTGTGCTGCTATCATTCCAACTCCCTCCACTTTATCTTTCTCTCTCTTTCTCTCTCCATCCACTTCTTTTCTCTCTCTCTCTCTCTCTCTTTCTCTCCAGCATGCAATCATAATAACCCCTCTCTTAGACGCCCAGGCAATAAACCAGGGCCTCCCTTCTTCCTGCGCACATCTCCCTTGGCGAGGACAAAACCAATAAAAGGCCGGCTTAATTACAGATGCTGAGTGCCGCCAACACCCGGGTACAACACAATGGGGCTGAGGGTGGGCTGAGCGTGGGTGAGGTGTGACGGGATGTTTAGGGAGTGGTGGCAAAGGAACTACAGAGGCTACAGTGGAGACTGGGTCTGACTCCTGACACCTACAACCCTCATATGTCCAGAAAAAATGAGGTGCTGTAACCCAGAGGCTAGAGGAGAAGTCTGGCTAGGGAAAATGTGGGTAGGGACAAAGATTAAGTAATGTCTTCAACTGTTGAAAGCCCTTCAGAAAGGCATTTAACTTCCAGTTAGTGCCTGTGGAGGAGTTCAGTCAGCTTGATTTTTGTATCTGCAAGATATTAAAGTGTGACTTTGGGAATGCAGAGAAAAAAATATACATATACTCAGTCAACTCACACTGGATAAAGATGGGTAAAAACAGAGCATAGGTAAATGTTATATACACTACAGTGCAGCCAATGATATATGAAGGTGGATGTGCCCCCAAATCAACTCAAGTGTCCAGGACTGAAGAGCCCAGAGAGGTGAATCCATGTCCTTGTCTCTGGTTTGTTTCTAGGTCTGCAATCTGTCTCCTCCTCCACGCCCTCCCTTCTTCCTTTATATCCTTTCCCTCTATTTTCCTCCTCTCCTTCCCCCAGTTCTGTCACATCAACATGAATCTGGGGCTCCAGGGGTTCAGAGTCCCACAAGCTGCAGCCTGCTATGTCTGCCTCGTCTTCAGCTCTGTCACCATGGTGACTGATGCCTGGGTGTTCCTGCCTCCTCCTGGTACTTTCTGTCTTCCTCTCTGTTCTCTCTCCTTGTTTTGTCTCTTCGCTGAGCTCCTCTCACCTCAATGCGTGTTATCAATACATGCTGAAAAAAAGCTGTGTCTTTTAAGATGAATGCATGAAAAGGAGTGAAGAGGAGTTACTTGATGGTGTACAGTCATGACACACACAAAACAGCTGAGATTAAATCTAGTTAATTCCATGCCCTTCTCTGTAACTTAAAAAAAACATGTTCCAAAGAAGGATTCAGTGGAAAATGAGCAAAACTGATTCACATCAGTTTGTCCTAAAGCAAAACAGAAGTGGCCTCACTTTCAATAGCTGCACTTCTTCATATGAAAATAAATGAACAGAAGTCCAGATGCTGTTGAGTCCTAATATATCTACTCATAAGTGCACCATCAGCTGTAGCTGTAGGTGAAGTTATTGCATTTCTTATATAATAATCCGGATCCACTTAAATCACTGATGTATAGCCATGAAGAAGCTGTATAGCTATTCCAGCTACCTTTCTGTATCACAGCAGACTCCAACTGAAAAAGTTATATGTCTCTTATGTAAACTGGCTCTGCTAGCAAGCAATGTAAATATAACCAGCGTACTTGCTACATACATTGTATAACTATCTCACTCTGGTGTTGAGGGAGATAGATTGCCTTGAAAATCATTCATTGCACTCGTCCTAACTCAACAAGACTAGGAGCCTAGTATATGACTAGACCATGTATGAAACACTAGAGGGCTTCTAATTTGAAACCTATACAGGAAATTGTGGCATTCAGCCAATCAATGCATCATTCAGTCACATGGCATTCAACTGACCAATGGTGTAACTTTACTCAACCAGTGACTCATACGATCAGGGACAGACATTCATGTTTATGGGGCTGGACTTGCAGTCCAGCCAAATATGTATTCTTCTTATTTTAGCTTCTGCTGGATGTTTGAGCGGTGCAGAATGATGCATGTGCAGAATCTGTTTTCACATTCATCTGCTGAAGGTGGAAGGTTTTCCTGTGCTCACCTTAAATCTGATTTAAATTTAGTGCAGCTCTTTAAAAATCACTAATGTATTGTTGTACACATACACACAAGAGTTTGTGACATTACAGACAGTTTCCTTTCATGGTGCAGTATGCAGTGGATCCTTCTGTCAAATAGGAAACATCTCATGTCTAGTAGTAACTTTTGCAATGAAAAGTATTTTGCATATATCTATACATTCTGGATTTTTCAGTGAGGGAAAAGGCAACTGAACATTTTTGAATTAAAGCCATATCAGACCTACCAGAGTATTTTCATGTGTATTCAAACATGTCTGGATGGGATCTTAAAGGTGGTGTGCAATAACTGAGTCACTTTTTCTGTGATGATCAAATGTTCTAAAATGTAAGTTGGAAATTTGACAGTATGCAGTCAAATCTTTTTATAAATTTGTGTGAGATAATGCTGACTTTTTAGTAAAATATATACAGTAACTGTATACATTTGTGCTGTCATGATGAAAAACTTCCATTTAGTAGTCTTGGAATTTGCTAACATGTCAAGGCTGATGAGAATTGCATGGAGAGAGAAGATTGGAACAAAACTATGTCTGTAGTCAGACATACTTGCAGAGAAGGATTTGAGATGAAAATGTACAATATAGCAGATTTAAAGTACTTTGCTCCACCTTACTGTCTTCTCCTCAGCCCTTATGTCATTTTGTTAGAAGGATCATCCCTTGTTCCATCCCTACCTCCTTCTTTTTAATCAGGCACAGCTAAAGTCAGGATTAACAGACAGGGAGGATACATCATCATTTCTATTGATCAAATATTACACCTTATCGCCATGGCAACCCCAATCGTTGGAGGGGACAAGTGAAGAGATGGAGATGGGTGTGGGAGGGGGAGTAAGCCAGGGGGGTTCCACTTCAGAGGAACATTCAGTTTAGAACTGACAAAGGTAGAAACAAGTTGCTTTTCCTCTTGTCTTTGACTGTATGCGCTGTGCCGCACATATAAGCTATAAAATGCAGAAGTGCACAGCTGCAGATATGCTGTCACTGCAGGAGAACAATATATGAGACTGTAGGCTCAAGTAAACAGCTGTGAGTTTTACTCACTAAAATCACACCCAAGATTGTGCAGCACCATTTGGAGTCATTAAACAGCAGCAATATAGGTTTTATTTAATAAACTGGAATTGAAACACAGTACTGCTTTCAGTACATTGCATCTATGCAGGAAATCAAATGCATCTATTCACATCCCACTCATCAGAGGAAACACTATAAGATACCACAAACTCAATAACATCCCTTCTATGGTTTCATACACCAGGCTGACAATAGACATACTTTGGTCTCAGGCATTTCAGGGAAGCCAGCACGAAGAGCTGCTGCAGCGAGGGGCTGATAGACATACAATGTTTGTATGTGTATTGGAGGAGGGGGACGGGTATGGTTGCAGTTTAAATGTAGTGACCACTCAATTCAAAACCATTCAGGTCTTCTAAGAACAGATCCCTACACCCCATTAGGACCTCTGCTGACGCACACATGCATAATACATGGAAGCTGGATCTAAAAGCATACAGCCCATTAGCAGGCCTGGGCAAGAAAGAACCGGGGAGAGAGAGAAACAGACTCACACACAAACAGCCAAGATCGAACGGATGGACAAGCTGGCTAGCCACTGATAACAGCACACACTGCTGGTGTGCAGCAAGTTGTGTTGTGTTGTGTTGTGTACCAGGGAGCTGCGTGGTTTACTTACAATCCCAGAAATGAGTAGATATAGGCACACACTGGCCTTGAGGTGCTGCAATACTATTTAAAATGGATACACACTCCTACTGGTTAGTTGTACCAGTTAGCTAAGTGCAAATATGATATTTTAACATTAAAATGACAGATATAGTCCTGTCTACAACTACCATTCAGAGACTCTGTCTACTTGAGGAATTTGCTGAGAAGGAAAAAAAGGGTAGTGAGGGAAAATAAGTTCAATTTAATCAGTCAGATGTGATGATTGCTGGATCACAGTTTCCAGGCACTGAGCCCCCTGTTCAGTCCTTCCAGTGGCTGAGTGTTCTGGCCATGTAATGTGAGGTGGCAGAGAGCCCAGCAATGCTGTAAATTATTTCTGACGGTAGGGTGGGGGACAAGAGGGAAAGACTTGCAGTCCCCGGAGACAGACAGTGCATGGTGTGGAGATACGGGCCTGCGTCTATGGCGAGAAAGGAAAGAGGAGGAACAAATGTGGTCTGTTTGTGAGTTTGAACCCCTTTCTTCAGTCTGCATAATGTGTCTAACAGCCATGCCCGGCCAGATGACCAGGGGCCTCTTCCTAGGGGAACGGAGCATTTAGCAGGCTAATCATAATATGCCTCAATGCATCTAAGTGAGATCCAACTTCTCCCTCTTGACACATGCCACAAAAGCACATCGAGCAAATGCAAGAACATAGTAAGCCTGTGATGTTGCAGTAAAACTGTACCTAAAAGGGTAGTGACATTTTGTATGACTTTTATTTCCCTATAAGTCCTGGTATAAAGATGTATTAATTGTAGTAGTATGTACATGACATGCATGTATGCTTTTGTAAAGAGCTGTCTCCAGTTTAGTCACTCTGTTATCAAATAACTCAAACCTGTTCTTACATACCTGTACTAGGTCCAAACACATAATGGCTGTCTGAGTGTGTGGGTGGGTGTGGGTGTTTTCACTTACTTCAAGCTCTGGACTCTTTTTAAAAAAAAATGTAAATCTGCCCTCCTCACCCCTTCATGTTCTCCTCTCAGGCCCAGCAGCAGCAGCAGTGGTGGCGGCAGCGGCAGAACAGCTCACATGCTGCAGCAGCGGTGCGCTGGGGCGTACGCACACGCGCACACATAGGCTACATACACAGGCACGAGCACAGAACAGTCACACCTCTGCATGGTCACAGTCTACCTAAAGGGCTCATTTTAACTGCCCCCTCCACACACACGCGCACACACACACACACACACCTACTCCCCACCTTACACTCCAACACGGCACATGCGCGCGCACTTCACGTGCACCAAGCAAACCGCGGCAGCATAGTGATCGGCCCCATCATCTAGTCAGGAAATATCTGCAGCAGCAACACTACTATACTGTAGCTTGTTATTACGCAGGCTGGCTGGCGATCGATAAACGCAACAACCCCCACCCCCCACCCCCTAATACTCGTTTGACATACCAACGGGGAAGCCCTTCCTCATAAATCAGGGCATTTCTTTACAAAGGAATCACTCACCCGATGTTGCTCAACGCCTGCTCGAAAAGCTCCGTCTGCAAGATGTTCTGAGGCGCAGAGAAAGCCCCGTTGAAATGTGATAAAACCGAGCTACAGAACTGACGCAATGTCTCAAACTGCATTTTCCCCCTCCGTTTTCTTTTATCCTCAGTAAATGATCACCCTTTTCCCTTTCACCAACAATACATCCCAAAGCCTGCGCTCTCTCAGGACGCCCCCCTTCACACATATACCTCCTCAGTATTCTGGTATTATGATCTCCCGGGGCGCATTAAAAGCGAAAAAGACGCCGATCAAGTTCCATATTTCTCCTGCTGCTCCTGGTAAAAAGTGTCCTTAAATGAGACGCATTCCGGGCGGCATCCTTCGGTCATTATGCTTCAGACTTGAAGCGAGAGAAAAAAGAAACGTATAGCCGGTGCCGGTAACGAGCCTTTTCTTCTTCTCGTTGTAGCAAAAATGTGTTGTCGGTGTGCAGGAAAAGGCGAAGGATCGCCCGGAGGAGAGATGAAGCAGAGAGGCATCCTACACGGCAGCCAGCAGCAGCAGCAGCAGCATCCCTTACCGGCGCATCAGCTGCTGCCTCACATTCAACTCATATTTCCCGTCGCCTATGAAGAGCACACACTCGCGCTAACACACGCACAAACGCACGCACGCACGCACGCGTAGGCTACACACCACACACACACACTACGGGGATGTAATCGTGCGCACTCTTTGCCATATCTTGGCCATCAACTCATGCACTGTTTTGGACGCGAACAGCAGCACATAGAACACAAAACAATACAGAGGCGATGTTGTCGTCAGGGTTATTTTTTCTTATATCTCATATCTGGCTTCAGACCATCAGCTCCTCATCAGCAATAAGAGGAGCCAGCTCCACGGTAATACCTCTGAAAGGGAGAGTGTCCATGTGAGGAAGGGGCACACATAAAAAGGGGGGTTTCCCAAGGGGTTATTTATTTATTTTATGCATATAACTGTTATGGCCAATTAAAAACAATCCAGTGAGGCTCAATAAGTTCCTTCCATCTGATATGGTTAAATGTATTTTTATTTACAGGACAATCACAGGTCTGTCTGTATGTATATAAGATGATGAGAGACAGCTAGGACCAAAGAGGTATATTCAATTCAACTGATGCAATAAAGTTTTCTATGTCTGTATACCTTAAAATATAAAATGTGTGTATTAAATCAACATGACCTGCAATTGAATATCATATATAAGACTTACTTTCAATTTGTCCCTCTTAGGTTAACTGCATCCCCACCAAATACCCAAATGAGACCCTTGGTATAAAATGTTGAAACCTGTGTTAAGATACTGAAAGCTTTATATGACACTTAACATCTATTTGAGAGTCCTGAATAGGTTACTGGAAAACTCTACAACTCATGAGAAATGTCTGAAAATATTAAAATATGACCCAGAATTTTTACCGCAAGGGTCTTATTTTAGTTTTTCACGTCAGTTTTAATATTGCACATGGCCACTAGACTAGCAATCATATACACTTTAAAAGCCCACATATTAACCATATAAACAACTTATCTTTAGTGAAAAAAGTTGTTGAAAAATGTTATTACAAACTGCTGATAATTGATTTTGTTCATAGCTCAACGGTAAGTAAGCTATTGCTATTTGTTTAAAATTGTTCTCAATGTCAGAGTGCTTGATTTGGGTTTGCGCCATCTTCAAATCAACATTCAACAATTTGTCAATAAAATGTGATCTTAAATGACAGGAATGATCACTCAAAACTAAACTATCACTGTCAAACTGAACTATAAGGTCAAATTACCACTTCAAGACTTTATTCAGTGTTGTATCTGATGAACCGTATGCACAAAATAGGGCCTGTTCGGGCATGCAGGGCTACGCTCATGCTGGACTAGACTGAGCGTTGATGAATTGAATTGTGCAAAACTACTTTATATTGGATTGGGTTGGGCAGGATGTTTAAGAGCCAGGCCAAGCTGAGTGTGTTCTTCCTCCTCTAACATTTTTGGCAGGCTGATTGTTTTTATTGCCTGGATGAATGTGTTAAAAAAAATGCAGAATCTGAAGAAATTCCACCAGTGAGTATGTTCCGCTCCCAATGTAATCATTGTTGTTTCATCAGCCTCACCCGACACTGCAGCTGTCCCGGCGTATCTGTGTGTTCATTCAAATGACACCTCAGAGACCAAGATAAATTAGAAGCCTTCCCAAGTTATTTTTCCTTATAAATAGACTGTCAGCTTTTTCTCCTTCTTTCTTCAGCAGAACAGATCCAGGAGTTAATTTAAACATTCTTTAAGATTAATGAAAGTGGGTTTTGGTGCTTATGCAGTGGGAGTTCTATTTATGGACTCTCTGCTATCCATCATCAGCGTTATCCCGTCGATTTTCAGACAGCATGGTTTCCTGTTGTGTCAAAGCAAATGTAGGCAATGCCAAAACCAGAATGCTCGCCGGTACCATCCCCACCTCTCAAGCCACGCAATCAATTAATATACAGTGTGAAGGGCTCAGACTGGAACAGAGAGTGATGGAATGCTTGGAGCGGACTGATCTATAGTCTGATCTATAGTCAGTCTGATCATCCATTAAAACCCCCTTAAAGCAGCAAGTCATTTGAGGAGAATACAGATAATGTACTCCACTTGTACTAAGACACAAAATACCATTATCCTGAATCACAGGTACTGTGGCAGTGATTACAATTGGAAGTTAGATATTATGTTCTGCCTTTTACTGTCTACTTATGTTGCATATTCACATGTAGGTAGAAACAGAATGGATGGAGGATTTAACAAAGATACCACAGGGACAATTTTCCCAATAAAGAGAAGAAATATGGTATATGTTTATTTTGGAACTTTAACAATGCTTCTGAGTATATAGAGGTGTCACTGTTGCTTCATTACACTGTGAAAGCACAGAGAGTATCCACCACACTTATCACCTAGGCAAAGTGCCAGTTAATGGGCAGGTACTGGGGCATGTTTGTTATATCCTTGAAAACATCCATTTGGAGCACAATAGCAGGTAATTAAACAAAAGTTAAAAATAATAATAATCCCTAACCTCTCTGTTGGTTCTCAGTGTATTATGGAGTAAATACAAAAGGCTGCAGTGGCAGAGAGGACACAGGACTAATGAGTTGTGTCTCCAAACATAGTGTGGGCACAGACTTGTGCATGCTAGTTTGTCCCTGCACTAGACAAGGGGCAGATGTGGCCCGCCAAGTATACCTGTCCAAGGTCAGCAGAGAGGAGTAACAGGGACATTGGTTGGAATGAGTCAAATTCAGCTCCGTCCCTGCTGTGCCTCTCCGTTAAATGTGTATCTGCATGTATAGAATGACTCAGGGCTAACTCCGTACCGCCCTCCCTGTGGACTCAGGCTGGCTTTTGCTCTGCACCGTATGGCACAACACGTATCCCACATTTACCATCCTCCCATCAGGAAGTCTGAGCTCACGGGCAGGGAGGACCATCGGAGAGCTAAGGACATCTGTTAATCTGTGGAATATGCTTGCTGCGACTGACCGAGGGCTACGCTGAACAAAATATGATATCACAGCCTTACTGTAACACAAGAGAGAAGCAGGGTGTGGATTCCCTTCCAGGGTTTTTACCGCTGCCCAGATGACCTTAGTCATTTCACAACACTGAAGACAACTGTCAACATTCTAGAGAAAGTCAAAAATCCCAATTCACCCTTATATTTTCATACAGTAGAAGTACAGTATAGTATAAGTATAGCGTACGGTTGAACTGAAAAAATGTCAAGTTACCAGTCAAGTTATCTAAGAGGGAGCAAACAAGGACATGAGAGAAACCTTTTGTGAAATGGCTCTCTGCCTAGATTTCTGCTGTGGAGGTAGATTCTAGAGAGTGTGTAGATACTGACTGTAAGCTTTTCTCTCTCCCTTTAAGAGAAGAAAGAGGAAGGAGCCACCATGTGGACATCAAAGTAACTGCCTTTCTTGACACCAGTATCAAGAAATGGGCAAATGGATATTCTCAAGCACAGCGTGTCGATGTTGTCAGTATCTGAGAGTGTTCTACTCAGAGGGGACATTTAGTGCATAAGACAAATGGAACACAATGTTCTGCATTGTAATAAGGCTTTTTTTTGCTTTCCTACCCCAAAAACATCTTAATAATGCTTAATTTTAAAGCCTTGTGGAGCTTAAACTGGCCAACAAACATTCCTGACGCAGAAACAAAAAAGTTAAAAAAAAAATTGTGGTTTCTCTCAAAGGTAGAGACAGTGTGAATTCCAGCACACACCCTTCACCTGCCAGCGCCCCATCCTAGCTGAGCCTGGCTTGCATCCATCTGTGTTCATACGTGCTGGTGTGCTGCATGTGTGTTAAGAAGAGAGATTGAGTGGGTGGATGACTGTTGTAGAATTGCTGAGTTAGTGCCAGGTACAGTATCTGTGTCTCTGTCTCCTTTATAGGCCTCATGGGCTCCATGTACAAGCCGTTTTTATGTGGAGCGTTGCCTGGCCTGCTAGGAGACACTGCTTTTATGCTAGGCTGCAATCACTAGTCTGTACTACCTACACAACACTCATATAGATTAGGCTTTTATGCAGTAAGGGCAAGACACCTTCATGAAGCAGCATCAAATGTGAGTGCTTATGTAATCTATTTGAATGTACACAATAACAGAAAAAAACAGTATTTCCGTTTTTCCCTTCCACACACACACGTCCTCAATAGTTCACACATAGAACTGACCTGTCTATGGGTGCGTCGTTGGGTCCCGAGTACCTCAGCCCCGAACCGTTGTCAAGGGACGCCTGTCTGGGCAGGAGCCCGCCGTGAGGTCTGCTTCTGTCTGACGCTGGTGTCAAGTCCCCTGAGGCTCCCTGGTAGGGGTACAAGGACGGGTCCTGCAGTTTGGCCTTCTTCCCCTGCGGCCCGCCCTCAAACACGCCCCGCACCTGACCGGGCCCCGAGCCGTAGAACCACGCCCCCGATTTGGTGAGGATTTCTTGTTGTTTTCGGCACAAGTTGCATACCCACATAACCTGCCAGGAAGAGAAGGGGGGGGGTTAGCGGTTTGTAGTGGCAGCGGGCAGTCAGATGATGTCTTATATTTCCTATGATGAGCTGTAATGGAGTGATTTGGAATGTAACTGTGAGGCATATCGCTGCTGATGGGTGAAAATCGTTTTATATCCAAAATGTTGACTTTTCAGCAAGGAGATATAACTGATTAGTTTTGAACAGGCTTTTAAACTGGAGTTTGGTGTTTTCACCCCACAGCGACAATATTCATAAACAGTACTGACAATTCATGTTGATGAGGTGAATGATGAAATATTGTACACATGCAGCAGCCTTTGATACCATTGAAAGCTAAAGTGATGTGGGTTCATTTGATTATTAGAATTACACATTTTGAGTCTGTGAGTCCTCTGTAGATCCCTTGGTAAATATATAAGTTTCAATATTGCAAATAAGATCTTTTTCCCTTATTATTATGTTGTATTACATTGCTATTAAATTCCTGTGTCAGCAAACTCTACACCACAGAGCCTACATGACCACTGATTGCAGAGATTACACACATCGTAATGAAGGTACGGTAATGCAGAGGCTGTATATAATGCAGCTGTGGTTAATGCACTTTGCTAGGATAAATAGAAAAGAATAGCAACATTTCCCTTCTGTTGTGCTCTACAAGGACTGGAGAGATGGAGGTTTTTACTGCTCTGTGATGTCGTGCCTTTATCTGCTTCTATACTGCAGCCCCGGCAGCCAGCTCACCACATTAGCCTCATAAATCCAGGAACAGACAGCAGCCCTGATCACTACACACACACACACACACACACACACACACACACACACACACACACACACACACACACACACACACACACACGTACACACACCACAATAAATGGTAAAGCTAAGCCTTCTGACTCATGTTATCTTGTGGAGGAATCTGCATAGATTAATATCCGGTCCATTGTAACCTGAATTTCAGTCAACCCTGCTCCAGCTGACCACACCTGTCTCGTTAACAGCGAGTGACTTAAAAGTTATATCTAAGTGTGTCTGAGAAGACGAGGAGCTTGCCAAATGATTGACAGGCTAGACAGCCAGTAGGGCGGCCAACAGCTACTGCATCCCCCCCAACCCCACCCCACCCCCCCACCGCCGTTACAGTCCCAGTGCTGAGTCAGTGCATTACTGTTATTAGTGTGAGCCAGCCCTGAATGCTGCCTCACCCACTGGTCTATAGCTCGCTGTTTTTGTTTTTTGTTGTTGTTGTTGTTTGGGGTTTTTTCAGTTAGCTTTGAATCAAATCAAAATGTACTGATTTGTTATTTCTAGATTAATTGAACTCATTTAAAACTGTGGCAGTCTGTAGAGTTACTGGCTGCAGTGGTTCAAAGGCTGGATTTGTAGTCATAGACATAACCGCAACTGCTTATCTCACTGGCTGGCAAGACCTGAAGCATAGGGTGATACAGCATCGTACAAATGATCACAGGGGTTGGCAACACTGAGACATAGATATAAAAAAATAAGGCTTTTCAAAGGGCTGTCTGGGTGGAATAGAAGAAAAAGCAGTCAGCCAATTATACACCCTAGGATTCAGTCTCCAGCTTCTGGTGTGGCTGGCTGACTCATTAAACATATCAGTGTCCACATAGAGAAGTGGGAAGTCGGTGAGTGATAGTGTCCTTGTCATTGAAATTGTGACTTACTGGTCAGTCAGGGAAGATACTCTTACAGAGAAGAGGGTGGGATGAAACTCCAGGCTGGCATCCATTTACACTCTCCTCAAACCAACAGTGTGATAGAAGCAACAAGTACAGCATGTTTGGTGGTTAGTAGTTGTGATTTAGACACCAATCAAGTCAAGATCAGAGTCTCTCTCTCTCTCTCAATTCAGTTCAGTTCAATTCAATTGGCTTTATTTGGAATGAAAGTTATGAGAATAATGTTGCCAAAGCATTAAAATACATTTTGTCAAAATATTTGGACTGTACAAAATAACAATGATATGAACATTAACACAACATTAAGATTGATATGTATCAATTCTGTTATATATACACAATATATCCTATGTATGAATTTCTCTCTCTGTCTTACTGTTTTTCTTTGTTTGAACTTAAAAAGTGTACAAGATAAAATTGGTTAGAGGAATCAGCAGTAACTGTATTTGCAAACATTTTCAGGTCAGTGCTTTCAGCCATCATTGATTTTTAGAGGAAAAAACATGGGGGGGGGGTTGTTCTATTGAATCAATAAAGAAACACAACAAAGTAACTGAGCTTCTTACTGGTTGAAACTTTTACTTTATAAAAAAGGCAAACTGGTACTGGTCTATCTTCTGTGTTAGCATGGTTGGTGTCATGACAGCAGAATCAGAGCAGGTTAGTTCCTAAACATGTCAAAATTGGGGTGGCAGCAGGAGGCCCTTGTTGGCAGCTGAAGGTATCTAGCATATGTCGAACCTTGGTAATTGCTGGTACGGCCTTTGCGGAAATTAAATCTAGATCTAAAAAGTATACATTTTACCAAGAGTACCTTCGCTGTGACACTATGACTGTCATAAGAGCATGGAAACAACACAAATCATGTGCACACAGGCAGGAGATCCCTGCCTTACTTCAAACTGACACATCTGGGTGTGGCTACAATCTTATAGCAGCTATCTAGCAATGATGAATTACTTCAGTTACATTTCAAATGCAGCGCCAAAAAAAAGCTTAACACTCGCGCCATAAGCATCATGTATGGGTCTATGTGATATTGACACATGAAGCATTTATGACCAGCTATCAATGTTACAGATGGGCTATAACTGTGCTGACACACAATAGGAGCAGGGAGGCTACAAATTGTGCTTTATGTGTCCCAAAGGAGGGTAGCCGGTGTGGCCATGACTGCCTCTTTAACGGGGGTCATGGTGAGAGCTCTTCAGTGAACCGTGAGTCATCAGCTAAGAACAAAGAGCCACCAGGGCCAGTTTTCTTGCTAATCAAACGTGCATCGCTTCCTGCACCTGGAAGTTACACGCATGTGCATACTCACACATGTACAGCATGGGTGTGAACACAGACTCTGATGTCTTAAAATGAAAATAAGTCAAATCATACAGAGGACAGAATTAGGAACAGGCACAAACTTCCCTCTGTTGAATTTATGCTTTTAGGTGACGCCCTCTCTCGTTTAGAGAGACAGCATCCATATGGAACCCCACACAGTGCAGGTACCCCACCTCAGATATCCTATCAGCTGTATGAAACATGCATTTCAGAATTTGAGCTCTATTCATAAAAAAAGACTACATTGCACCTGTGTCTAATTACTAAAATCTGCTCATCTCTCTCATCCAGTTCCTTCAGAGAAAACTGCAGCCTGTGACCTACATATTTACCCCTTCAAAGTGCAATTAACATAGAGTCAGTTGCTGTGCACCTCTCCGGTCTGCCAATAATAATTAACTATGTTCCCAGCCCTTGGACTGAACATGTCGAGCTCTTATATCTCATCGTGAGTACCTAATAGCATATTAGTATTCCAAAAAAAAGAAAAGAAAAGAAAAGAAAAAAAGAACAGCCGAAAAAAATGTGCATGGGTCCGGTAAATATTGAGCACACTGGACCTCGGGCATCAATACTTGAATTTGATTTGCACTTTGGAACAGAGTCAGAATGAAAATGGATGTTTATATATATTACGCTGGGAAAACAGAAGTAAGGAAAATGTTGCTGAAGTCAGGCTGAATCCTCAAATGTCCAAAACATTACATGAACTGCATAATGATAACAGTGTTGCATTCATGAGACTATTCAAAGGGATTTGGAAGGGTTACACAGGCCTGAGAGGTTTATGAGTTTATCAGCTGATAGAAGGGAGTGTGAAAAATAAGCTAGGCCGTTTAAATAGAAGGAAAAAGTGAACCTGGACTAAGGATTGCTGTTCCTGGATGAAAACAGCAGATATGGTTAAAATTGGAATTAGCATTATGCTATTCTCAATTATGCCAGTATGATGTATTCTGTGCTCAGGGTTGGTCACACAATTGCCAAACAACCTTTTTGGCAATGTTTTTACATCACTGTCTTTGCATTATGAATGAATGAATCTGCAGTTATTAGTGTAAAAACCCAATTCAAGGAAAAATCTGATTATGCTTCATCCTCAAACAAGGTTAAGTGGCAGCATCAGCGGAATGCGGTTTCATCCATGATACTTTTTTTTGAGGGATTGTACACAGCATGACGCTGCTAGTAGTCCATAGGGATGCAGTGCAGGGACAGTGTGAGCTCAACCCACAGTGACAGGAAACTGCAATATCCCTCATTGACTAATAGACCACATAGACTCAGAGACTCCACAACAGATGCATGTATGCACGATGACACACACACACACACACGCACACACACACACACACACACACACACACACACACACACACACACACACACAGGTCAAGCAGCTGTAATGGCCAGAGGTGTGTTCACTTTCAGTGCAGCCATTCTGTCCAACACAAACCAGATACACACACACACATACACACTTCCCTTCAGCTTAACTCTTCACGGCTGAGTGCAGGCAGGGGGTTGGGGGCTTGCAGCCCTCGGGCAGGGCCATTTCTCCCTGTGTTTGCACATTTCATAGTCATTGAACCTGCAGCTAAAAATAGAAAGCTAAAAACCTCACACTACCACACGTTGCAAACACCAGGAAGATATATACTCTATTAAATGTGCTATAGGCTGTTTACTGAGGCGCTGAATTAAGGGGAACAAACACCCAGTGCCATGGGATCAATAAATAATTTCCTATCTAATACTTTCTCTTCAGACTGAGGGTGTTTTCAGTCATACTGGCAAACATAATCTTACCCCAAAATGTGCATGTGTGCTAGTGAAATAAATACACCAGCCAAAGGTGCAACTGAAGGACAGACTATCTTTGATAGAAAACCTGTCTGTATTCCAAAATGATTCATGCCATATGGCCTGTTTCATAACAATGGTGTGCTTTAAATTTTGAAAACAATGTAATCATTTTTATGGTGAATATTCCTGTTTTATACATATATACTCCACAGGGCTATACTGAAAATAATATGCACCCTTTAGCAATGTAATTTCCATGTTCCCTTTTAAACTACCCCATTCAAAATTTTCTCTGGAAGAGGCAAACGCATACACACGCCAGCTAGATATGCAGTAAGAGAGAGCACTGAGCTCTCTCTTGTGGCCATTAAACTGCACTACAACATTACTTAACAGAGGCTCCAGAGTGAATCAGCAGTATCCTTCAAGGCATATCACTGTGTGCACAAATAGAAAGCCGGCACCAATGTTAAATTAAATCAATGACATTCATTCATTCATTCATAACAGTAGATGTAAAATACTTGCCAAAATGATTCTCCTGATTCCACAGGAGGCTGTTTAAAATTTAGAGAGGGGCCTGTGTAGTGATTGTCATCGCTGCCGCAGTCATTTTATTTCAGAGTGAGAGTGAGTCAGTGTTCTACAATGCCATGTAACCATGACCTCCCTAGTTCGATTCCATCTGGGAACCGCGTTTCATCGCTTTTTCCAGCTCCCTGTTTTCTGCCAGCTATTTAAAAAAAGAAGAAGTCAAAAACAACAGAACAATGGGCTTTAAAAAGAACACATGCTGCAATATTGATGGGGCGGTACATGAACTGTCATAGGTATCATATTGCCTCAGTGAGGGGAACTGAACTACTCATTAAAGACTCATTGTTCGGGAAGTGGAGCGTTCCTCAGAACATCCCAGCCTGGACCGAGTCCAGATTAAGCACACAGTCATCAATAGGGATACTATCTAATACACTCCAAAGCAAGAGATTGCCACAGCTGGGGGCTACACCTGTGTGATGGGCTGCAGTGACCTTATACTGCATATGTAGAGCTATGCATATTATTATTATTGTTATTACGACAGCTGAACCTGATTCTAAAGGGAATTTGAATATTCAATTATCTCTTACTAGTACTTTAAGGAGCAAGATTTTGAATGAAGTGTGTCCTGCATATTTTTGTCCATAGCAGATTTCTCTCTACATGCATATTGCAATACACTCAAATCCTAAAAATAAAAGGGATGTGTTGATTTTTTCTTCTTCTCACTGCCCCATGGATATTGTTTAGGTAATCAGGCTTTTGAGGCAGTTCTCCTGAATAAAAAGTTTAGGCATTTTGGTGTGATTCATTAAGCGACCAATGAGAATGAAAAAAGGAGCGCCTACATTCACATGCTCCAACACTGGCTGCACGTGGTGAATTACATTTTAATGAGCTTCTAATTTTAGTGTGCGCGCCAGTAATAATAATAGACTTGATGAATATTTATGTTCCTTGTTTGAAGCTCAGAGACATGAGAGAGGACGCAGGGGAAACACAGTAGAAATCCAAAACATGGTTTTACATAGAAATGGCTGACATTCCCTTCCGTCTCTCTCAGACCTAAATAAACCTGGCAAGTCTTTTTTTTTGGGGGGGGGGGGGGACTGGCATGATTCGCGCTAACTGTCACAACATGTACAGTAGGTGTTTTTTTTTGGGGGGGGGGGGGGGGGGGGGTGTAAGCCGAATGAATTTTCTGTAAATGAAAACAATGCATTTGGTCTGTCTTCAAAAAAGATCGGGAGTGAAATCTGTCAATGGACGGGATTTCTGGTGAATTGAATGACAGTCACAGTTGTGACAAACATAATGACCGGTGAAAAACGCGCTGCAGTCTCAGTCTTATGCTCACTCAGCTTACCCATGGTTCCGCTGAGGGAAAGCGCTGTGCCTGTGCAGAAAGATCGCTGCGTTAAAGTCCTTCTAACGCGGTGACGGTTGTCTGCGGCTCTCGCTCCTGTAAATGAAGAAACTGCTCCGACCTTCAGCACCGCGGACAGCTCCAAGTCCAGACAACAGGCTGCCTGACGGGGACAGCAGCTGCTGAAAACACCGTGAAGGTTACACCGGGGACTCGACTCAACCTACCACATCCGATCCAATAAAACCAACGCAGTCTCCCTTCCTCTTTTTTTTCTCTCTCTCTCTCTCAACAAAGCATTGACACAATCCAAAGACGCCAATTCGTTGAAAATCAGTGACGCTTCCAATCTTGAATCGTTTCACTGGAGCCGTCACACCGTGCAAACCATCCCGCAGACTCAATGTCAGTAGGTCTACGGGGAGAAAACATGTGAGCCAAGCGTTAACGCGTCAAATCACGTTATGTTTCCCACCACCGCTGTAGGCCTATTAGTTCATCTGTAACAGAGAGTCAGAGCTCTGCCGGAGTTGATGAGAGCTCATTACATATGCGGCGCGTCCCAGCTCTGCTCCCACAGTCCAATAGACAGACAGGGAAACGCGGTTACGCGGAAAACAGGCTGGCACCGTTTTTTTTCCTGCGTTAGCGTCAAAGAGCACACTTTGTCATTTCCCGCTCAGTCTGCGCTGTGACCACATCTCCAAGCTTCAGTAAAACACAGAGTACCGCTGTTGTCATCATCATCATCATGCATTTCTGTTCATTCTGTGAGACATCTGCAGCGCGATGAAGTCATGGGTTCACACAAAACGTGAACATGTCTGGAACTGAGGTGCGTTCACTTGCTGTTAGAATTTTTTTTATACATGTTAAACATGAGTTTGAAGCAAATAAGACGCCGTGACGTCGGCTGCTTTTAGTTTTTAAATCCCAGTCACACATGCACTTAGCTATAGACCACGTTAAATTAGTGATTTAACATAATTCAGGGTGGTGATATTGTTTAAGTCCCAAGTAGGTTAATATTCAGATAGATATTTAGCAGTATATTGCAATATAAAGTCTGCTTTGAAAAGGTCACTTAAGTAAAAGTACCAGTATTTTTAGATGTACTTATTTACTTTATTTACCAAGTTTAAATATAAAAGTATTAATAATGCAGAAAATGTCTCCTGTGTTATACTATTAGCTCATTATTACTGATGCATTAACGTGTAAGTAAAGTTTACTGTTGTAGTTGGTTGAGGTAGATTTGATGTATTGTTAAGCAGTTTAATGTTTCAGTGCATCATATTTTAATCTCATTTCAATATCTTAATGTGAGCAGTAACTCTGGCTGTCAAGTAAATGTAATGTTGTAAAAAGCACAATAAATCCCTCTAAACTGTAGTGGACTATAAAGTAGCACAAAATGGAAATACACAAGTATAGTACAAATACTGTAAGACCCAAATTCACACTTAAGTACAGTATTTGAGTAACTGTATCGAGTTACATTCCACCACATCCTCTTATAGCTGGACAGCATTTTCCAAGTAAGCTGTTAAAGTCCTTGTACAGCCCATTTGTGAAAGGCAGACTTGTGCATCTTTACAAACATAAAAACCTCATATACAGCTGAGGAAACTGTAGGCTTAGTTGTATGTTCTAAAGCTCTGTAGCATGGATGCAAATGATGAGCCACACAACTTGCAACACTTCGAGGAGCTGAAAATGAATTAGCTCTGTGATTTTCCATCGCATGTCAACACATTACACATGGTATGATATTCTTGGGATTTCTAACCTGGTGTTAACACTTTACCTATGTCACTGATGAAGATACTGTCACTCTACATTCAGTTCACAGCTCTGCAGACACATTAAAACACACTGTAAGAAACATTTTTATTCTCAAAACCATTAATAACTGAAAATTTGGAATACACTGTATTGTACTGATGATGCTGGTGATTTCTGTGGTGCTGTTTGAAGATTCACAAATCTATTTAATTTACCACAGCAACAACAATGTACAAATTCATTGAAATGCTATTTCGAATTGAAATAAACCCTTGAAAATACTTCGCCTTTTTTATTTTGCAGCAGAAATGTTGAAGGGCCAAGAATCACATGTAACGTCTTCAAGAGTTGCTTTAATCACAAATGACTTCCTCCCCAGAGACTGTTGATTCCTCGGGCCCTTTTGAAGCCACATCAGAGGAAATGGTGGGGAGCTCCACCGCTACAAGCAGGGATTCTGAAGACTTCCCGACGCTGACACACAGGTTATCTATATCAAAGGCATTTTATATTTTTACCCCTGAAAAAGTCACTCACTGTGCTTTGTTCCTCAAGTATACTTTAGAGGTTAAGCTACCTAGAACAATCAATAAGCGGTGATTCTTATCAACACAGATGTTTTATCAGTGTTTTTATATCTAGTGTCAACTTGTTCTGATAAGGCAGAGTGAGTAATTGCGACTATATATGAAATGAGTCATTGATTCAACTAAACAAGGTTAATGATGGCAGCTTACATTCCTTTACCAGCTGTTTAACTCTCAGTCCCTCTATATCGTATTCCAGTGTACCATAGCTTCACTAGCTGCTGCTGCCCCAGACATAGAGCCTTGTAAATATTCAATAGCGTTTCACAGAACAAGATCTCTCTCGCCACTGCTGTCACCATCTGTGAGAGGGGGAAAGAGTAGACGGATGGAAAAAGGGCAGATTTCACCACCGCCACCTCTTTCACTGACACACAAGCTTTCAGACAAGCTGGTTGGGCGCACTAAAAATGTGGCCTGTTGTTCCTGGCAGAGTAATCAAACGCTTCTGTCTATCTGTACCTACAAGCATGATCACATAAACAATCAGGAATCAATATCACAACAGTCCTGGTGGGCTTACGAGTATATTGCATGAGGGTTTGAATAATGTCTGCAGCCTCCTGTATTGTTTAAACATGAGCATTTACCATAAAAATAATATTCATAGCACCAAATATCCTACTGGCTTCTGCAATTCTACTATCAATATTAGTTGTACTCAGATGAACTTCTCAATTATGCATTCATCAAGATTTCAATGAAATAATAATAATTAATTGCAAAATGGCTGATTTTAAATTAAATGAATCAAGCCAATAAAGTAGCCTCTGCTGCCATCAGGTCAACTGCATCCTACTAACAGCATATTTCACCTGGTTAACTTGCACTGCAGCCCGGTGACGTCTACCTCACACAACTGAAAGAGAATCTTTTCATTTGGTGTCAGCTTAAAACCTAACCCCTGCCATCACTGGCCCCTGCTGACCCTGTTGGCTCCTGACGGCCCCTATCAGCCCTGAGACACAGGAGTCTATTAGCGGATGAAGAGCTAACAGACTGTGTATGACAGGATGACTAGTGAACTAACCCACCACTTTTTACATCCTTCCTTATATACCCTTGTCACCTCTTTTGCTCATTTCCATGCCGGCTCTCTGTTCCTCTGCCTGACCCTGTCATCTGAACTTCTGTATCCTGCCATAAACGCTTACTCTGCTCCCCTGTTGACAAGACAAGTCTATGTATAAGCAATTTCTTGGATTTTCAACTCATTCCAAAGTTACATCTGCAAAAAATATTTTAAATGTGGCAGTAAACTCCCTCTAGACTAGGATCAAAGGTTTGATCCTGCGTCCTCCTGTAATATTTTCTGTTTTTTCTCAGTACACACAACTACTGATTTTATAGATTCATTTTGAGCAACATTAACATCAGCGTCCACAATTTGACCTTGAGCGCCAGGAGGCCAGGCCGCCACCAGGTAAATAGCGGGCATTGCCTCAGTGGCACATCAGTGTGGGCCAATGCCTCCACTACCCATCGCCAGCCTGCTGCCACTGTTATTACTCAACACCATCTGTACAACACAGTAACCGATCTCCTAGCTATTATCTAGCAGGGAACAATAGCACCCTGTATAACTGGGGTCTTGGCGTTAGGGGGGAAGCAGCAGGACAGAGGACTCTCCCCGTGTTTTTGCTGTTGTGTTGTCAGTTGAACCTGCTGTTATGTACTTTCCTCCTGTGGGGCCTCAAGACTCTTTAGTTACTGTTTGAGACTAAATGGGTAAACATAAGCAGGCTACAGCTTAGATGGTTACAGGTAATCAATGTAATAATACACAGGCAACTACAGTGATATATATAATCATCAGAAGGTTTCAATACTGCAGTCAGTCATTATAGCTTTCCTTTTCTGATGTATGCCAATCTATACTACAATCACATATAGGACTTCATGTAGGCATTGGATTGGAAAAGTTTTGGTTGGTTGTGTGATTACATATTGATAAAAAATATTTCAACCAACAGGACTCCCCTCATCTGATTGCTGAGGATATTATTATTACAAAGTGATATTGATCTTCAGTGAGAACATTTCTGAATTGAGCTCTATGAGTAGCAATCAATCAATCATTTGTGCGGTCTTTGATCTGAAGTTGGTTTTGTGGTCCTCCAACTGTTTGTCTTGTCAGCTTTCTCTTTAGTTGTTCGTATCTTCTTTATGTTATCAAGCCACATGATGCGTTGTCTTCCTACTCCTTGTTTCCCTTCAATCATCCCTTTCAAAACCTTTGTCATCAGCCTCCCACTGGACCCTGTCAGAATGTGCCCTGCAAACTCAAAACTTTCTCTCTGCAGTCTTCTTCATAAAGTATCTGTCTTCTCCTACTACATCCAGAAGCTTATCATTTGACAAGAATCTTCTCCAGCTGATAGTAGCACCATATGTCAAATGCATTTATCCTTCTTTTTGCTTCCTCTGTCAAAGTCAACGTCTCTGAACGATATACGCACAGAAAGGAGACAGGTTTCAATTAACTCTTTCTCTACTGTGATATTGATGTTGCTTCTTTATTCTCCAAGAAAGCTATATTTGCTTGTCCATTTCTGCACTTAAATTACTCCTGAAAGCTTCCATCTTCATAGATCACGCTTGCCAAGTATCAGTATTTGTACACTTACTCTAATTCTGAATCCTCCAGTTTAATTTTGATTTTCTCAATTTCACCTTTTCCCATGATCATTGATTGGGTTGTTTTGCTGTTCATGAGTGTATTACCACCTAAATATTGGAATTAAAGGGTGTTTTGAAGGTCTCTTTCATCCTTAGTATGTTGCAGTGTTATATTCAGTGAGTCTCTGTAAGTCTGAAAGTGATCCTGGCTGTGTTTTGACCTTCAACACACTTTGTTTTAAGAAGTAGCATATCAATACAACCAATTTCTTTATGGTGGTGAAAATAGTGAATCTTGAATGAAATAATGCCTCTTCACTGTCTATTTCAGCATCACGTGGTGGACTCACAGACAGGACTGATCAATATTTCTCTGTCATTGTTGGCTGCTGTATGTGTGTATATACATGTCAGAGCATTTCATGAGCAATGCTTGAACTCAGACACAGTCCCAACAAACGCAGAAAAGTATTTGCTAACCACTTTGTCCTCCTGTTGCAATTCCATGAGAGCAGGAATGCATCAGAGAGAAAGAAAAAGAGGGAGACAGAGATAAAGAGAGGGAGGGTGGGGGGGGGAAATAGGGAGAGAGAGATTGTGAGTGACATTAGTAGGTCCTGGTAGAACTGTCACATACTCCAACAGCAAAGGATTGGACGGCATCGCATAAAAACACTCAAGCTCATGATTCAAAATTTAAGCGTTGTAATACTAAAAGCTCTAGCTTAGTCTGTTTGGAGGATTTTACAGAGGTTAGTTAGGCAGTGGAGTCCCACATACAAAAAGAAGCCATCAGGCTCCAGTGAGAGGAAAGAAAAGGAGGAACAGTTCCCTCCAGTGGTGAGACAGAACAACTGTAAGTTACAGCAAGCATGGATAGTAAATCTGCAGCTAGGAATCAACACATCAGATGTTAAGAGTGAACAGAATTAGAACGAAAGCATGCAGACAGTCTCGACTGGAAGAGACGTTTATAATCTGAAAAACATTAGTTGCCATTAGAGACAGTGTTGGCTCCAGTCCCAGATTATGATTTCATTGCAATGTTTCATAACCTTGGATTTCAAATAGTAGTGTAGGGAGAAATTTGCCTGAGGGTGGGACATCTGTATGTGTGTATGTGCGTCCCTATAAATGCAAATTTCCTAGCATGCAAGGCAGCTTTACCTTATTTGACCGCAGAGACACTCGTCCTCCGCACCGAGCACAGAATTTCGTTTGGCAATATGAACAGAGGTGGCCACAGCCATCGGCAAACTTGGTTTTGTGGCATATCCCGCAGGTTGGAGCTTCGCTCTTCTGGTCCTGAACCGGCTTTGATTCGTCCCCCATCTTCTTAACCTGGTCCTTGTACGATTCAAACTGCTGGTGCAACTTCCTGTAAGCCAATAGGAGGACAGAGGTTAGGAAAATGGAGAGCAGGTTGAGTGACCAATAAAACAGAAGATTTGTGTTTGATTTATCAGAATAACATGAACCAAAGGATATACTATGTTACCTTTAACTTGTTTGTTTTAGTATATCACCACACAGACTCATATGTTCATTTGTTGTTGTTTTTGTGTAAATATGTGTATACTCAGTCTTGAAATAGATACATAGGAGGTCTAGCTGGCAAACACACACACATATATGTATGGTTGAGTTGGATGACAAATGCGCACCAGAATTGTCCTTCTCATTGCCAACAGTCTCACTGATTTATGTTTTCAGTCTTGTGAAAAATCACACTTGCACGTTAAGCTCCTACTCTCGACTGACTAACTGATATAACCTCAGACGTTTGTAATGTGTGAGATTTTGAAAGGAAAAGCAGACGCCGTGAACTCAGAAGCTTCAAAGCTGAGCTCCTCCTTTGATACCGCACCTCTCCCCAAAAACAGGGGTGGAGGGAGGAGTGGGGGGTATCAAATTTGCTTTGCAAGGTTAAGAACATCACTTAATTCCACTTTCTCAGGTTTCCCTGTGTTTAATGAATCATTTGCACCTGTGTTTCTATATCTGGACAGTCGTAAGGCAAGACAGATAACACCCTCGAGCCTTACTGTTGGAAAAAGCAATATATGATATCAACAATGCACGCAGTTATTATTATTTCTCTGGGAATCACTGGTGGTCACACACAGCAGACCGCACTATCCCGTAAGCATTTGTTGGTGCAGCATCCATTGTGTTACTGTTTCTGTCCTATAGATGGCCTCCTACTGATACATAACACCTGATCTCATACAGTAGATCCTTAACTCCTAACAAGTCCTGAGAGGCTACTGAAAAATCCTCCTGCATGGACTCTTCACATGCATTTTGTATGACACATGTCAATTGAGCGTCTCCTTGGAAACTAAACACTGGGCTGACTTCATAATATGGCGATTAGAATTGGTTTCGCCCCACATATCCCCTGCAACATTCATTAGCACTTGTGAATTATTGAGCAGCGCTATCCTTTTACCACATACAGCTCCGTGTTTGAGATAAACGCGCTTCCTTTACCCACAACCAGACCTTTAGAGCCCAAATATAACGTCCACACACCACCTGAAAACTAGGTGTGTGTGTGTGTGTGTGTATGTAGTAGTAGTTGTGTGTCTCCGTGCCATCTAAACATTAGACAGAGTGCCGGTGGCGTGCCCCTTGTCGTACCCACTGAGGGATTAAAAGGCTAATTGTGTCACAGCCTTTGTGTGTTTACCAAGCAGAGATTAGTATGTAGCCTTGTTTAACAGATCCCACCAAATCTCATTTGCTGACAGAGGGTCTGATAACAGAGTGATGAAGACTGTGATACAAGAGGTAAAGCCACTGTCACTGAGGATCAAGGAGGAAAAAAAAGACTACAAACAATCATGTTTTATTCCCACTTAATCTCCTCTTACGCTCAAATGTTTACAGGGATGTGCTTTAGATTCTTGGCCACTATACAGGCTAAAGGCCCCTGCTGTATTGACAGACAAAGTGACAGAGAAGAGCTGTTAAAGATAACCAATGATTACCCTCTGTATCTAGTCACTTCTTCCCTGAGCTCTCCTAACACTCACTCAACTCTGGGACGAGAAGGATGTAGAGTTTATTTTAAAAAAAACACTGAAAAATAGCAATATCATAGGTTAAAGTTTTACAAGTTTAACTGCAGTATGTGTCATATATTATGTTTTAAACTGTGTGCCAAGACAGATATGAGAGAGAAAAAGTAACAGTCTAATTAGAGAGCAAAATTACATAAAGCGTGTGACTTAACAAGGAAAATACGTGAAGAGGAAGACAAAGAAATGGATTAAGAGTTAAGTGGTGGCAAGCAGCTGGTGTGCAGAGCCCATTCCAGAGGGTTTGCTTATTCGGTCAAATACGGTCAAATGTAGGTGACACTGCTGACAAGTAATCATACGCTGCTCATTGTGCCGCCCCATGCTAGCGTATCGGAGCTCTCTTACCTCTGGGCTGCACCAGAGAAGCTACACACTGCAAGTAACACGAGCCTCTCTCTTGGACATATGACAGACTCGACATATCAACAGCAAGGCTCAACTACAAGCTTCTGGATTCTACTTCTGCCTCTGAATTTTACTCACCTATCACTCTCTCAATATATCACGTTGGCATTGAAAGTGTAGATATAAGAACATATTAACTAAATGATAAGGCTGTATTAATAGCATTCGTAAAATGGGAAAGTAGCAAACAGGAATAGTTGTAACACCATGAACAACTTGGAGTTATTAAAAGCATGTTTTTCTGTTCTAGTAAGTCATATTGCAAATTTCCCTGACAAAATAATAAATGTACTAGAAATCATTATCAACTTTAACTGTAACTTAATGCTAACAATGCTATGTAGGTTTTTAACTTGAAGCTAAGTTACATCAATGGTTTTTATTTGCCACTTGGCTGTGGATATGTTAAGGAGAATGGGGTGTGCGCCACAACAAGCCCTGGTATGTTATCACTTTACAAAGCTGTTCATGGCTAATGTGTTAGCAAACACTTGTTCAATGGACACAGAAAAACATTAATATTCATTTAGAATCATGTTTCTGTCCACCTGACCAATGTTAAGTCAAATATGAATTCCCAATTCCACTCTGGCTTCCACAAACTTGACAGAAAAATATCTACATTAGCATGCTAGCTGCTCTGTTGCCTGTCAGGCTGCTATTTGGTGTTAAATAAGTAGCATACAGCGGTACAGTGGGTTATCAGAGGTTTGTTGTTTTGTTTGTTTTTTTTTGCTAAAAACAGCTTCCAGCTGCTACTGGGAAAGGAAATTGTGGAGTTCATTAACACTAAGCCATGTAAAAGTGCCTTTGCAGGCTGTAAAACCAACTAAATATAGCTAAAACAGGCTAAATGCTAAGTGCAGAGTTGGGTGATAATTTTCAGTAGAATTTGTCAGTAGGAGCAAACCTCTTTATGTCACACATATTCAAATACTAATATTGATTAGTTTGGACTAACATATACTTATTTCATATGTTAAAACTTACTTCAAGCTGCCAAATTCCTTTCACTCCAGCATGTGTCCTCTAAGTGCCTACTGTGGCCTCTAACAACCCTTTATCTCCCCTTTTCTTTAATTGTCATTACAGGAAAAGCACAGGTGGAACTAATAAAATTAACGATGGCTCAGTTCCATTTAGTAACATACTAGAGGGCTATCATGCACAACACCAGCGCCCTAGAGCAAGCTAAACTAAATTGGATGCAGACATTAGGACTTTTTCATGATTGGCATTATGACAATTCATAGCTGACAACCCTCAGGTGTAATTAATAACATTGATGATGGGCTGTATGTATTCCACTTAGGTGGGCCTTGATTTTTTGGTTATGTTAGCTTATGTATGGCTTACTGTGAAACTTTATGGAACAGGGCCATCATCAGTTTTATTAGTTATTACTTGACCAAAGTAACACAGTGCTGCTGCTCCTCTCGCCAACCTGTGAATAAAGCTGGGCAATATACCAATATTATACTATATATATATATATATTGTGATATGAGAATAGATATAATCTTAGATTCTGGATATTATAATATAAGGCACAAGTGTATTTTTTCCTGTTTTAAAGGCAGTAACGTAATGTACTTTTTTGAACTTACAGACCGTTCTAGCTGTTTTGGTATTTGCTTTTACCCACACATTATATCTACATTACTGATGATTATTTCTCAAAAATGTCATTGTGTAAATATTTTGAAAAAGCAGCAGCACTAGTCATCCTGACAATATTGTCACAATATCAATATTAAGGTCAAAATTATCATTATATTTTGATTTTGTAACTATCATCCAGTTCTACCTGTGAATTAATGCACTCACCTGTAAATCAGTCCCTGATAAGACAGAATTAAAAAATTGCATGTCAAGTGGGAATAAATATGTTGCTAAATGTTGTGTAACCTCACTGAACCACATGACTGCAATGTGAGTGTGTGTGGGTGTGGGGACTAAATAAAAGTGTGGGACTAAATAAATAAGTTTTTATTTAGTCCCACACTTTTATTTAGTCCCCACACGCTGTGGAGTTGGCACAGCTGTAAGATTTCGGGAGGACACA
The DNA here is from genome assembly GCF_027409825.1 of Scomber japonicus. Taxonomy (NCBI): domain Eukaryota; kingdom Metazoa; phylum Chordata; class Actinopteri; order Scombriformes; family Scombridae; genus Scomber; species Scomber japonicus. Next base: position 21,790,137 of record NC_070587.1, on the reverse strand, counting down.
GGTTGTTGTGGCTCTATATTACTTCTTGTTCTTATTAAAATGAATCTGCACTATCACAGACTGAACAATGATAAGAGTATGTAAGAGTAAGTGTTGCTCAACATGTATAACAACATGTAATAAACTGTGTAAATGCATAAAACATATACCTCTGATCAGGACAGTGATATATTTATAAATGTAGATTCTATCATGTCACACCACTCCTACACCACCACCCTCTTACATGCTACAACAAACATGCTGGAAATGTATAATAATGTATAATGTCCACTAAGGTCAAACACACTGTGCGTCCAGCTGCTGGGGTCACCACTGAGTGTTTGTGCCTGCTGGGTAGAGATCAAAAGGGGTCTGATCTATTACTTACGCGTCTGGCTCTGGCTCCTTGTCATTTTGGGACTTTTGCTGGGGCTGAAGAACGTTATTTACCAGCTCAGTGATCCCACTAAAGGGAAACCACCTGTTCAAATAAGCAAAGTGTGACTGGAACATCGCAATGAGTCATCATGGGGCAAAAAAAAAGAAAACAATCTGTCCTGGAAAGGGATTTTAAGAAGCAGGTCAGATTTCTAAGTAATGAACAATAGCAGGGACATTCACTACAACCAGAGCAGAGAGAGGAGAAGGCCAGGACACGGGCAGAGCGGCGATTAGTGGAACATTGACAACCAGACACAGTGTCAGAAATACAGAGAGAAAGATAGAAGAAGAGGAAAGATAGAGAGAAAACAGACTTATAGTAGAGGGAAGGAAAGAAGAAGCAGTAAAGCTCTACAGCCAATGGAAATGAGAGCTGCATCAAACGCTCAGCTGAGGGTAAAAAGGAGAGTCATCTATTCCAGCTTAGTGGTGCAGTAGGGGTCAGGTTGTCAGACTGGTTTGCCCTATGGGGAGTTTTGATCAAAATGCAGCTACAGCACAGGTGCATTTAGGCCACACTTGTGGCTGAATTACGAGGCTGAACAAGCCAATCAGAGTGCAGATGACACACTGGATGAAGAATGAGCAGCCAGTTAGTGTTAGACCAGGGACACAGGGGGGAAGGGTTTTGGGGCCTGGCTATAACAAAGCTGGTAGAAAGGAAAAGCCGTTGTCATTGATGTCATGGAAGTCAGCTGTTTAAGTGTCCAGCACATCTGGAATGACATTACTCGTTTGGAGTTTAAAGATGTAAAATGTCACCGTGCGATCATCGTGCCACCACAGCGGCTTTCCATGACATTAGTGACATTTCTTTCATTTCTCTCCCAGACAAAGAGGAGAAAGCCACATGAAGCACACAGCACCGACTGACAGGAAGAAGTGTCAAAGCCTAGAGCACTCTGGGTAATGCAGTTTACTTACTGTGCCGACTGAGGCTTTGGTTCTTCTTTGATCCTAAAACATAAAAAAAAAAAAAAAAAAGTGTGCACAGCTCAGTGCATACAGAACACAAAGAGATGAGGAAAACAATCTAGAAGACACAAAATACTGAGACAACTGATGTTACTAAAGATGTGCATGACATAAATAAAACTAACTATGATCTGAATAATATCTTGGATATTATAGAAGATGAAAGATAAGGATGATGACAATGCAGTAATGACATAAATGAGAATATGGAGAGAAAAAAAAGAACAAAAGTGACTTTAAAGATGACAAAAAGTTTGGACTTAAAAGATAAAAATGACTGCTTCATGTGAGTAACACTCCTTCTAGTATGTACGAGCATGGACACACATTACTTTTAATGTCAACTTGGCTTTCCACAAATGAGCGAATCTAAAGGGTAGACAGCAGCTGCCGTCCCAAGTGCCAGTCCACCTCATGAATACAAGTTTTTTTCACCACTAGTAGTTTGTTTTTTTTCTTCTAAGAGAAATCCATAATTAATGGTGGCCTCCAACACCAGTTCCCAGAAACACGGCCAAGCATCTGCACGAGTTCAGAGTAAGTAGAGCAGCTGAGTGACATTTGAGCAGCGCCTTGAGTTGCACACTGAGCTGCATCTGAAGAGGAGGACAAAAGTAGGAGCTTGTTTGGTGTATAGTTCAACTAAGCTGAGTCAGCAACACGTGCTTAATGAAGTTCCATTATAACTTAAAGCAAAGCCATGAAAACATCAGCTCAACTAGCTAAAGCCCACATATATGTCACTTTAAAGGTCAGTTCACACAAAACACCAAAAATAAGAAGACATTTTCTTATATAGTCATGTAAATAGTTCTGGTTTTATTTGTCCAGGCTTAGAGATACCAGTCTCAGATTTCTGCTGATGCCTCAATACAACAGAGATGAATGGAGTTTTATTTGTGATGTAGTTGTCATGGTTTGAACAGCTACATACTCCTATGTGTGTAGATTAATATAAAACGAGGGAAAAGAGATATTTACCAGATATGCAGGGTCTAATAGAAAAGATGCCACTGGTTGCATTATGGGAAATGTAGGATCCAGCCTTTTTTTGAAAGCCTGACATAATTTAGGGACTTTGTCGAAGTGTCCTCCAACTTTGTCGAAGTCTATTACTAAATCACTGGGGTACACCTTTAAAAGCAATGAGTCCTTTCCAGAAGAAGTCCCTATAAAAACTGTTGATAGGATGTTCTGTGGATCCAGAGGAACAAGGACATTGCTTCTGTATCTTTTTAGACATAGTGTTCCCCCACATTCACTTCCATCTGCTAAAATAGGAAAGTTTCTCTGCACTCACAGAAAATCTGAGTTAAAGTGATGTACCTGCAAGCATCATTTGTGACTACTACAACTACTCTATAGCCAATCATGGTATGTATGAAATGTATACAAGTGTGATGTGGAAACTTGAGAATAGACTTTACATAGCATATACTGTTTGTATTTCCGTATTTTCTGGAGAGGGAGTAGATTTCTTTTGTGTGTATGTGGAAAACCATGTAAGAGTATTTTATATCCATCTAGAACATGTCTGGAGGGGATCTTTAAATCACCTCCAGTATACTGTGGTAGTAGAAGAAATAACAGAAGGATATCTCAAAACCTGGATGAATCAAACCAAAAGTAGTGTCTACACAGCCAGATACCAAGTCAGTTAAGTTTGGGGATTTTGTGACCTGACCAGCTTTTTAAGGAACAACATAAGGGGGCAACTGCTACTCCTAACAGTTAATTTCTCTGTTTTGGTTCAACATAAGACCTAGATCTTGTATTACCAGGTGTGTATACATAAAAATATACCACTACTGTTTTTTCCAATACACGGAAGTTACCAGCTAAAAAGCATATATAATATACAATATACAGTATACTTATGTCGTGACATTAAAAAAATATGTATGCAGACCTTTCATTAACTATTTTAATATACACTATTGTAACAGGGAAAGTCAGAACCAAAAAGCCAGAAAAATCACAAATTTCCTGCAGCACCATCAATCACTTTGTTTCCTGTAGCATAATGTCTCAATAATGTTCAATAATCACTAGTACGGCTGAGAAAGCAAAACCAGAGTGGCTGTTATCCTAGTGATACAAATGTCAAATATAGTACAGCATCACTAACCTTGAATAGTCTTTGTTTTTAACGTCATCCTCATGTGGAACTATCTTTAGAAGTTTAAAATAGGTGCACCAAGAATAACCAAGCCCTCAAACACGCACGCACACACAGCAACCACCACATGACTACTGTCTCTGCATGTGTACACTATCTAAGTTCAGCAACTCTCTCCATCTTTAGGTACAGACGTCACTTTAAGCAAGCTGCAGCTCAAAAATCACACATTAGAACTTCACACACACCTCATCATCACTTTGATGTTGAGGTACACATTCAGCTTTTTATAGTCGTGTGAAACGGAACGCGTTAATTGGATTTTTTGACCAAGACACAGCAACATTTATGAATCTCATTCTGTATGTGTAATCTCATATGTTTGATTTCTATATTTGACCACCACTCAATAATGAATAAGTCTGTAAAATGTCAAAAAAAAAATGGTGGAAAAATAACCATCACCATTTCCTGGAGCCTAAGGTGACATCTTCATATTGCAGATCCTGTCCAACTCACAATCCAAAACTAAATGATATTGTATTTATGATATAAAACTGTCAAAAGCAGGAAATCCTCACACGTTAGAAACTGGAACCAGCAAACACTTTGCAAATAACTTTGAAAAACGTGTTTTGTTTTTCTTCCAGAACTTTATTGCTCCTAGATATTAGCATTCGGACTGTGTGGAAAAACAACCCGCCAAAAACGGTGGTTTACTACTTCTATTAAATGGCAACTGAACATCTCAAACATCTCTGTCTAACCATGAAGAATTCATCTACAAAACTCTATTAAAAAGTCCAAAAAAGTCTCATTAAATAAAAATTCCAAACTCAGACCTATCCCACAACGCACATCAAGAAGTTGCCCCCTCGAGTCACAAACAAACACTCGAGGCTGAGCAGCGAAGCCTCCCCTACAGTCTACTTCAACTAGAGGTCGAACACATCATAGCAAGAAATCTGTCTGTCTGATCTGTGTCAGAGCGGTGAGAGAACACACGAGAGAGAAGATATAGTCCTGTGTACCCATCAGTCTCGCTGGTCTGTTTTCCGATGAGCCAGTCCATATTTATCCTCTCGCTGTGTTCTCCCGATGACCTGCAGCGCCGTTCTTTATTGATCCCATCAGCCCCGTCTCTGTGGTCGCATTACAAGCCTCATATTTATCTGATCGAGCCTGCTGCCTGCTGCCTGCCTGGACAGAGTGTGTGCGTGAGTATCCGTCTATGCATTTGCGTGTGTGTCTCCCATATCCATGTGTGTACTGTACTCATATGTTTGTGTGTGTGTGTGTGTGTCTGCTCAGTGTATTACTTGACACGGGGCAGTAAAATGAATGAGTGTAAAATGTCACATGTGACGTATTCAGTATCCTGGCTGCAGAGGAGGGCTACCGAACAGATGCAGTCTCTGTTTTCCATCTCTTTAACCTGCCCTCTGCTTCCCATGACCCCCACCTGCCCCCAATACACACACACACACACATATACACACAAGATAAAAACAGACACTGGTAAATAATCAGGAATAGGATTGTGTAACGAGCATCAACATGTCTTGACGTATGATTCTCTCTTGTTGATGTCAGAGAGGCAGTTTAAAGTCTTGACACTTTTTTGGGTCTTTGTGGTTGTTGTTCTGGGTTTAAGTTTCCACCTACTTTGTCTCACTGGTGTGTGTTGAGAAGCAGTCAGGTCTCACAATGACTGATGCTACACTGCTCTCTAGTGGACAGATGTGCAGCATAAACTTCTAAGAACTAGATTCCTGGATCTTTAAGGAGTGTTTAACAAGTTATTTTACACCCTTTTGACCCAATTTCAATGCTAATGCTTATTATCTTTTGAAATATTAAAGGAACAGGAACAGATAGAGGGAAATAAAACTGAACTGAATAAAACTGATCCCATTCTAGTCATCTACCATGCATTTAAGCAGCAGGCAGGATGCTCAGCAGCACTACAGGCCGGGGTAGACAGGGTAAGGGAACGGGGTGTGGTTATATTTACACATTACAACTGAAAAAAGTGTTCACTAATCAATCTGTCAAATATTTTCTGAATAAATTAATCATTTCTGAGTCACTCTTCAAGCAAGAATACCAAACATTTGATGGTACAGCGTTAAAAAAATGAGTTTTGTACAAAATTCTGAACTTGTTATAGGTGTGGCCTTACAAATGATTGATTGATATATCCACAAAATGATCAGCAGGTATTGGAACCTAATAGAACAACACGGATTCAGTCCCACCATGAATGGCAACACCAATGTTTTAATACCGTGATGCCAAAATAGGTGGTCTACTTGCAACTGTGAACGAGTCAGCAGACCTCTCGCTGTGGATTTCATTTAAGTCAGATGGGAATGACGTCCCTCACAGAGCTGGGTAGATGCAGCTCCTTCTGTGCAGGCAGCAGGACAATTACACAGTGGGCTGTCATGAGGACCTGAACATTTTAGTAAGATCCCAGAGATTTAATTAATCCAAGCCCTCTGAAGATATCTCTGCTATTAAGAATAAGAGAGGAGAGGAAACTCTTCTAGAGACATTTATAACATGATTCCCTCTAAACTGTGCGATCTCTCTGCCTCTGTCTTTCACCTATAAACTGCTACTCGTGAGGCACAGTTGTGTTAAGAGAGAAATACATTGATGTGACAGCTGTACAGCGAGCCCTGAATCATCACATTCCCCCCACACCCAGAACAAGGTTGGCAACATGTCACATGCACCACAGCAGGTCCAGCAACAGCTAATGTGTATCTAACTACTTGTGATGGGCAGCAGAGACTGAAGCCTGTCTATTTTAGAGTCAGTCAGCGGGAAAGGACACAATACCTCATTAACACTGCAGTCAAAATATTTAGACACACATTGTCACATGAACTGATGAATTATGGAAGCTTTGGTGAAAAATACATATTATTTTGCAAAATCCTCAGTTATAACTGTCTGATTGTAAGAGGCAGGATCTTCAAACTGGCATTTATAGTTTAAGTGTGGTCCAAAAAGCTATGATAAGCTGTACCTGCCCAGCACCACATTGCAGATAATGACTAGCTAAGTGAACCCTTGGGAGTCGGTGGGGGACCAGAACAAAGCTACAGACAGACTGAAAATTGCACAGAAAAATTGAGTATTCCTGCTTCAACTGCATTGCTCATTTAAGAAACCCAACAGTGCAGCTTACTGGTGTGTTTTTATGCATATATTAACAATGGACCTCTATGGTGGAGAGGCCTTTGCTAAATAAATTAGATTTGTTAGTGGCTCATTGACAAATACAGGTTGGCAAGGTGAGCAATTCAAATATATCCTTAAAAATAATAGCATCAGGTTTGTTAAAATATACATTTAGTATTTTTGTTGGTTTTATGTCATTTCAAATGACATAAAACCATTTTTTTTACCAAAAGTAAGACTTCTGAAATTGTCAAATGGTGTAACCACAAAAGAATGATAAATATTTAATATCTGATCCACCTACAGTGTATTTAAGGGTACTTTTACAAATAATTACTTCATTTTAAAATCAAATGAAAATATTTTTTGGGAGTATTTCTATATTTAAATTGTAATGCATTTTGTCAATATTGTGCAGGACATATCCTTAAAAAGGTATTCATGTTTTTTTAAATACGTTTTGACAAATTATGTTAAATGTGCTGCAAAACAGGGTTGCGTTGCAAAAGTGGATTATATTTATTCGACATTTAAGTTCACATTTATTTTCCTGTATATAATCAGATTATTATGAAAAAATACTGCTTACAAACCATTGACACTGGGTTACATCATGTCATTGACCATAGTACCATTAGTCCATTACTTTAGGTTTTCGTATTTCCAATATTTGTTGATATTTAAGGACCAGCGTCTAATATTTTGGGGGATCAATTGGCAGAAATGTAATATAATATTCATAAGTATGTTTTAATTAGTTTATAATCACCTAAAAATAAGGATTATTGTTCTGTTATCTGCTCCACAGAGCCCACCATATTTCTACAGTAGCCCACAATGGACAAACCAAACACTGGCTCTAGAGAGGGACTTGTGTGTTTTTCAAGAATTGCCACATCCTACAAGTTTGGAAGGGGGAGGTCGAGGGGCAGGGTTATCTTTTAAATGCAGTCTGAAACCTCTCCGCTAGATGTCACTAAATCCTATGCACTGCACCTTTAAGGAAACAATTACATCACCAGCATTGTCCTTTTAAACTTTTACCAATAAAACATATATACCAGTGCAGGAAGAAAATATGCAGCATGAAGCATTTACATCAGTTTGCAATCTTCAAACGATCTCTTTAGTTTAGACTCTAACAGCAGACCCACACAGTATTCTCTGTCACATTGTGCTGAGCTTCCACACATGCCACCCAAAGCATAATTACTTTCCAATTACCTCCCCTGCCCGGCCACTCAGTCTTGCTGGTCTCTCTCTCTCTTTCTCTCTCTCCCTCTCCCTCTAATCCTGTCTTTGAGCAAACAACGGCTCAGCGCTCTACTCTTTCTATTTCCTTCTCAAAAGTCAGCCAGATGTTGGGGGAACAGTTAAGAACAGTGGGATATGGTCAGATGGAGCGGTACTCTCCTCAGGGGAAGTGTGACTTTTCACTGATTACCAACTGCAGGGAAAAAAAGGCCCAATATGGCTCCCAACAAGACAGCTAAACATCCCTCAAAACATGTCTGTGTGTTCCCTTGTTCATAGTGTGTGTATATAGAGAGAAAGATAGATAGATATCAGAATCTTCTTACAGAGCACAGTCCAGGCTGACCGACAGCACAGCTCAGCCGAGATGCTCCGATGAAATGTTACAAATGCATCTCGAAAATGATTTTTTTAGCTTGACAGTTTAAAACAGATAGCGAGATGCAGTCTCGTCTTGGCATCTACGGCGGAGTAGCAAATCTGTGATAGAAGATCTCATGGCTAAGCAGTGACCCTGCAGGCCCTCTGAGTCCACTACTGACTGAGTGATAATTGGATCATAAGGGAGTAATCTGGCTCAGTGGGTAAATACCAACTACATACATCATTAACACCATCCCGGCCAGTCAGTACTGCCAGGAGATGAGGTTAATGTCTGTCTGAAATCACTCGGAGGCAAGTGACCTACAGGGAAAACTCTCGTCGGAGGCTGAGGCTGAGGCACTGCTGTATACTGTTATTGTCTTGGACATAAGGGTGTGATATTAATTTAATATAAGAACTTACATGGATGCAGTATTATACAATGTGTACAGTAGGAAAGGAAAGCCAATGCAGTATACAATGTGAAAGGGTGTAGGCTTGTTTTCTGTATTAAAAAAGTGAATGCATTTAAATACATTTATAATAATTCAGCAAATAACACATTATGATTAGATTTTATAATAATGTTATAATTAAGAAAAATAAAAAGCAGTGTAAATTGTAGCCTCATTATTGCACTAACACTACTTCAAACTACACTTATGTTTCCTTGATATGGACCTAAGCCTTTCTGATGAATAATTGTGTGTGTTTATATCAAATACAAAGAGCACTGCTTGATTGATGTTCAATTCTACCTTTTTTCCCCCACAAAATATTAAGTGTACATAAAAACAAAGATTCTCAAGCTTTGGGAGATAGTAGGGGAAACTTTACAATATACATTAAAAACAAATGAGAATCAGAACTGAATATAGAAATCCAAAATGAAACATAGCTTAAGATGTGTGAGATACAATGCTCCACTACTAAATCAAGGGTATGGAGAGAGTTTGGTTGGAAGAACCTAACTAGGTTCTTTATAACACCCCTGATTAAAAGCCATCAACTAAAAACTCAGCAACCTTGTTGGAGACGCTGTGGAGAGGTAGAGGCCAACCATAGTCATATCTTCTGGACTTGTATAAAAATAGTGTTGTTTTGGAGTAGCGCATATGCAACTGTTAAAGAGATCATGGGATATGTCATTCCACATAACTGTTCTGTAATGTGTTTAGGGGACATAGAAGAAGCTACACAAAAGAAAGACAGATATATAATACAAATGTACTTATAGCTAGCAAAAAAGCCATAACAAGAAGCAACAACAAATCCTCCTGTGAAAGAACAATAGTTACAGTTTGTTGAGGATATTTTTCTAATGGAAAAGTTAACATACCAGTTAGCATTAACATTAGGAAAAATGGATTATTTACACAAAGCACCATACTAACAAATAATTCATCTTTGAGATATGAGAATACTGTAATTAAGAGAATATCCATTGTCTGTCCATGATGTCTCGATTTTGATGTTGTTCGTTCATTCTTGTTCTCTGTGATGTTTTTTGGGGTATGTTTGTTATACCCATGTTGTATGTATGATATATCCTGTATGGAAAACTAAATAAAAATTAAAGGGAAAAAAAACGCAGATTCAATTATGTTTCCTTTAATCTGTTTTCCAGCCCTGAGTAAACAACTTTAGCAATCAGATAGGTTCACCTGCATGTTGTCTTAGAGCCAAAACCAAGGGCAAAAATCAAAGTCTATCTGCTAATCCCCAAACTGTTGTGAAACACTGTCAAAACTGACGACTGAAGAGAACATATTAACATTGTATTATTATTATTATTCTCCAATGTCAGGAGAGATTTCTGTTAAAGTAAAGTAGCAAATCAATCTGAAAAAGGTTATATAGGATTCTGAAAAGTGAGCATATCTACATCCACAGTGGGAAATTACACCCCTGACAATCTCTAGTGTAAAAATGCTGAAATCTAAAGAAATGTCCTAAACGCAGAATGAGGAGATGTTGATACCACTGAAAGCAGAAACAGAAATTAAAAAAAACATCCTTTACTGTAAAATCTAGAAGAAAGTCCAAATACATGACATTCTCCTCCAAAAAATGGGTGTGTTACTGCACTCCATCCAGCCACATAATGAAAACCAACATGACGATGTCAGCATTATCCCTGCAGGATCCCCCATTGTACCACCTCTACTGTACATCACCTGCAAATCTCCAACAAAAGGGAAGAGAGTGCACTAAAAATAGCACCTCATTTCAAAGACAGACGATTAGGTCTTGAGCCACCTGTTCATTCTACCTCTCCAATAAATGCCAGGAGAAGTGCTACTTAACACTTTCTCTCCACCTCGGAGAGGATTAGGGGCGGGAGGTGGTGGTGGTAGGGGGGATAGAGAGCTGATAACTTCCTCTGGCATGGGGCACTGGCACGGTGCGATAGGCAGGGCAGGAGGGACGGTGAGAGGGCAAGCGCCTCGGTGTGGAGGGGTTGGCCAGCCACCACAGCTGGGCCTTAGAAAGCAGCAGATAGGATTGAATCCACGGGGCGCGCTCATCAGAATAGGCAATCTAACAGCGCGCAAGCCAGACCTCCTGACCAAGGACTAATATTCAGATTGTCAAACAAGAGTTGGCAACAGCAGATTTTCTGAGCAACGGGGAAGTGGCTAATCTGCTGCCAAATATAACTAAAAATCCATCTGTTTCCTTAGATTACCTGCCAGGATTCAATTGAGCTGTTCCATATCTCCCCTCCTGAGAGATTTCCAAGTGGCAAAGAGTCAGCTAATCACCCGGCAGCCCACGCATTCACAAGTGTATTTCCATGCGAGACTCAAAGGCGACAATATTCACGATATTCATTATAATACAACTAGTTTGTGAAGCGGTTCATACGCCATGTTTGTGTTCTAGCATATGTATGTGCTTGTTTGCTTTTGGTAATGGCGGCTGTAGGGAGCGTGTCTTCCTTTGTGCGCGAACACTCGGTTGCCTCTTCTTGTCAGCCTACTTTTATTCATCCTGACACAGATACATTTGATTCTGGCTGGGATCAGCACTTTCTTGGCAGCTGACATTGTCCCATGCTAACGTCACACACACACACACACCTCCTCCCGTAACGCAGCTGAACAGCTCCACTGGGAATACTCCAGAAACCAAGCCTCAGCCCTCAACCTCACCCCACCTAGGTCACCACCCTCTGTGTTAGCCCCCCCCTCCCCAATCTCCAGCTACCGGTAGAGGAGCAGGAGATGGGAGGAGGCTGCTGACTGCATCTCCCTGTCCTCCTCTAACCCTCTGCTAAACACGGACAAGCATCAAACCGCTCCTCGAGCACCAATTCTGTCCAGTCTCGCTATCGCCGTATTATTTCTGGTCTCATAGTCAGCAAAAGCCTAGTTTCAGCCTTTCCTGCTGGTTACCCTGGTGAGGGACTGTGCTGTAAATGGAAGACCTCTGGTTAAACCTTGCAAAAAAACAAGATTGGATATGAGCGTCAGATACATAGAAAAACCTCTCAGAGATACTGTTGTGTTTCTGACTGGGAGCAGTAGGTGGGCTGTACTGAAACTGCAGTCAGCTGTCTGTGTCTCACTCAGGGCTATAATAATAGCCCGGCCATGGCTAACAATAGAGAGGTAATGGATACCCTGCCTATTGTTGGCACAGCCTGCTCTACTCCTTCCTGTCCCAATTCATCGCCACAGCACGTCACTATTAGCTCGCTTAACTAAACTGCATACATTGTACACACAGAGGCAATCTGATCTGGCCTCGGTGCTCTCAGGCCACACCCATCACTTTGCTGAAATATGCCATATGATGTTACACATGGCTGAGGGAGCCGAAGATATCCGTTACCTCGTGACGTTATCATATTCTGCATAGTCTACATAAGACTGGAGGGATCGACGCGCTCAAGCCGTATAAAACAGATGTGGCCACAATACTGTGCGACTGAAATTAACTTGAACTTGACTCAACATCTGTCCCGATGGCAGAAAGATCTGTTTGGCTGTCTGTAAAATCCCAAATCAAAAGGATTCCCTTGCATTAGCCGCCTCTCTGCACAGATTTAATGCCAACCAGCCAGCCAACCATCCAAGCAGCCGCCCACTCCAGGATAAGGCGACCAGCTTCTGCTTCTGCCGTCTATGGCAAAACACAGCCGATGCCCCCCTTCCTTCCTCGCCGCCACCCACTTCATGCCTGACTATAAACGCCTGTGTTTCCTGCCTCTTCTTCTACTTTAAATGATTGTAGTTATGTTTCATAAAGAGGTGGATTTCTGTGGTTCTGTACGGCAACCACACTCCACCACCAACCAACCCCCACCTCGTTCCACTACTACACAACCAGGCCATCTCAGCATCACCATGGCGATGGCGGCAGTATCTCAGTGGGACGAGTGATATTAAGGGATTAGCGGGAGATCCTCCATCAGACTTCGGTCGAGGGGCACAATCCCGGGATCACAGCGTCAGCTCTCTCTGTCTCTCTCTCTCTCTCTCTCTCTCTGTCTGTCTGTCTCTCTCCTGATCAGTGTCAGATGATGGGGATGAAAAAGGAAAAAAAAACAACCCTCTTCACTGTTATTTTCATTGTAGATCGCACACGCAAGACTACACAAGCCAAGCAACCGTGAACACGCTAAAAACGCACACACGCACTCATAAAGACAGACTGAATCTCTGGAATAATGCATTCAAAAGCTCCAACAAAGCCACCTTTAGCCCCAGGCGCTGCGAGCAGTGGTCCACACACTCTATACGATGTACAGTATGCCTCTAGTGTAGGTTACATGCTCGTGCCTGAGTGTGGTGTTCAAACAGTGGGCTTATATAAGGGGCCGTGGCTGCATTAGTGACGTCATGATAATGGCTGCTCTTTATCCTCCCTTATTTATGTCAGTCGGCTGCTTCTGTAATCTACCTAAAGCAGCATCTACATTTACTGTACATGTAATGCTACTGAACAAAAACTGCTCTGGTCCCTGCTGGACGTCTGAGAACAACAAGCAATACAAAGTGACAGGAGGAGTAGGGCAAATCATGTGTAGAGCAAACAGATACAAAATAGATCATTAAAAAATAGCAGAGGACAGTGATAAAAGTGTATGTGATTAAAACATTTTTTTAAAAAGATGTGAACTGGCATTGCATAATCAAATGTAAAGTTTTCCAACAGAATCGCTGCATCAATCATTACATAATAAATTCTACTGTCTGGCTGTGAGGCCTCTACAGAGCTAATGTGTGCGTGTCTGTGTGTGAGATTCATTCCGAATGTGGCGAGTCTGTGTGTGTGTCTGTGTGTGTGTGTGTGTGTGTGTGTGTGTGTGTGTGTGTGTGTGTGGTGGACAAACACATGGCGGTGGCGTTTGTTTATAGAAAGCACTGGACGGTTGGAGTTTTTTTGGACACACAAAGGCGTATTAGAAGGACCGGGGTTAGGCGGCGTGCACGTGTTTGAGTCACCAGCTTGCACCTGCTCCGACCAGCTGAGTCTTGAATGAGCAGAACACGGACAGACACACAAACACACACACACACACACACAGGGGGAAGAGGAGATTAGAGCGCCCTGTGTAAACTACCGCTAGTAAATACAGCAGCTCCCACATACACACACACACACACACACACACACACACACACACACACACACACACACACGCACACAGCATCTGGGGAGGGAGGGAGCAAGGGAAGGGGGGTTATTAACAAGTTATTTTATTGCTTGCTTTGATTTTATTCTCTTCTTTTTTTCTTTTTTTTGTTTGGGAAGCAATTCTTATTCCCATGGATCTCATGACCTTAATTAAGATTATTAGAAAGTAACACGACTCAACTGTATATGCAATAAATGAATTACTTTTCTATTGAGTTTCCCTCTCAACCACCAGGTCAAAATCTGGGACGAAATCCTAACAAGGGTTTGTGCTGTATTGTGTCTGCAACATGAAAACTATCTTATATATGGGTCTTCAGTTGATTAAAAGTAGGACTTATTAAGGTATGAAACATATGAGCTTGTATTCCAGGGTGAGTCTAACTTTACTCAAGTAGTGTCCTGCATTATAAAAATGTTTCAATAACTTCTTCTAAACACCCACTAAAGCCTGTGTGTTATGGCTGTTTGGTTAACAGTGTTAGGTGAGGCCTGGCCAAGCACACAAATAAGGCAAGTCAGACTGGACTAGCAGGAATAGTTCTCCTCTGTCCAAATTTAAAACCAACACATTTCTGTTTGTGTACAGATGAAACACACAAGGTTTAACATGTTAGCGAGTGATCTTTAGAGGGGCTTAATAAGACTGGAAGCAGGAGGAAACAGCTAGCCTGGACCTGTCCTAAGTTAAAACTTCACCTATCAGCACCTATATCTTGTTTGTTTAATCTGTAGTCAAACAGAGATGTAAAGGTCCGTGCTGTGGACTGAGACTAGCTCTCTCTCTCCTCCTACTTCCTGTCTTATTTATATTTGTATGTATTTTAATTTGCCTCCTTCTCTTATCTGTTTCTTCTCTCTCTCCTTTTTTTTGCAATGCAATGTGGATCGGAAAAGACACATTTGAGTGTAACAGCATCAAGAGTAGGATGGCTAGAAAGGCTCCAGTCATTTCAGTATGTACTCAATTTAGAGCACTGTTTATGAATGGTGCTGCACCGCCTCTCGTCTATCAATCAAATCAATGCGCATTTCTATCACCACTCAGCATGGAGTTGTCCTGAATGTGGACTTGGTTTGAGGTTATGGTTATATTTTTACCAATGCTTGTGCTGTAAAACCAAAACATTTATTTAAAACTTCTATTGAATAACTTTTCAGAAAAGTTTAACAGAAATCAATGTTATCTGTCTTTAAGTTGTGTTTTTAGGACTTTTCAGCTTTATCGTCCAGTTTAAAACAATTCATTAGAAAAGTGATAACATTACTTCAATGAATAATTCAAATATTAACATTACTACTATTATTACACTTTAACTAGTTATCTGTGACCCATCACATTTCTACAGGAACCCTCTCCCAGCACTGCTTACTCTTCATTTAGCTTGTACAAAGCTGCTGCTGAAACTGAACAACAAGCTAATAAGTGAGCATGCAAACAACGCTAGCTGCTTCACAAGAGGTGTGTTAATCAAAATCAGATAACTGGGACACATGCTGCTGAGTTTAGCTTATTACTGAAAACACTGGCCTGTGCACGTGTTAAACAATAAATACAACAGTACAAACTGTGATGACACACGGCAAACAGTTATAATCAGCAATAATTACACTTATCAAATGAAGTCAGTTTATAGTAAGGGATTTAAATTAAAGAGTTATTAAAGAGTTTATTTATTAATGGAGCTATTTATTTAAGACATTACACTCTCATCAGCTCTGTTGATGAACTGACATTCATTTACTCTCTACACTTATGGAGGTCTTTTGTCTTATAGGTGGTCAGAATCTGTCCTTTAAGCCTCTTTGTGTTGCTGCCTGGCTTTCCTGGACGCCTAAATGACCGTAGGCCTCGCTGCCTCTTTAGATGCCTGGCTGCTTGCCGGCCACTGCAGAAAGCTGAATGTCTCTACTATTTATAGTCCAAGTAACAGCATGAGGGTTCTCACTCTTTGAGAGCAATCAGCTTGAGATGACCCAGTGCCACGTTCCACCTTTAGTAACCGGCCATTCAGGAATTAGACAGCCATCCTCTCTCTTTCACTTTCTCTATTCAAGGTATCTCTGTTTATCTCTATCAACAAATACAGACGGCCTCGCAAAATTAGACGGCAGTGGTGACACGTTTTCAGGTTTGTGCTCCAATTTGAGATTAAGCCAGGCGTTTTCGCTGATTCGCACATCTTCCGCAGAGAGGGAGCTAACCGGTGAAATCACCTTGTGTGGTCTGGTCGGAACAAAAACCTGGACAATCTGGGTCCTCCGGGGCACGTGGTTAGAGACCTCTGCTGTACAGAGAGGAGAGGTGTCTTTTCTCTGACCTTTCAGGGTTCAACAATCATAAAACAAACCCTGAGGGAATGTCACAGAGGATACAAAAGCCACCACACCTCTCTGGCAGTAACTCTCCACACTGACACAGTTCTACCTGTTCTACAACACATACAGTATTTTCTATTTCCTCTTCTCAATTAGTGTCTGTAGTGTGTCATTACTGTGTTGTGCTGAATTTGTCTCTGCTGTATTTTCACACCACCCCGGGGGTTTCTGAGAGATACATTTAACATCAACGCTGCCAGCTACTCTATAGCAGGCACATATGTTCCTCAGAAGCACTAGGCTTCCCTCAGAGGGTCAGATGCTGTATATCTTCCTCTACATTGACTCTACCCAGGGTGGATGGGCAATAAAAGTGATAAAGTGCCCCCTTCTTGACCCCGCTTTCGCTTTCACCTCACAATTCTTCTCCCTCCTAAGCTGGAACTATTTTTCGCAATTCCTTCTTTCCTTTGTTTTTACCCCTCTATAAAGTACTACTCGGCTCTGTCCGTTATCTCTATTGCACTGTGTTGCTTTCATTCAGGCTACTCTTGCACAGCATGCTGTGAGGCTTATGTAACAACAGGCCAGATGTTCTAGTAGTGGAGCTGTACTTGGGTTCTGTTCAGACTGTCCAGGATCACTAGTTGCTAATGTTGCATTCACAGATTTGTTTCAGCCATGCTAGTGGCGTACTAAAGATGGCGGCGTGATTCAGTCGTTCCTGCAAAACTAATTACAGCCTCATCAGCCTCAGCTGTGTTTAGCATTAACTAGCAAATGTTCCCATGCTAACATGTTGTGCACACATTCTACCTATGCTAAATATCAGCATATTAGCACTGTCATCATGAGCGTATTGACATACTGATGTTTCCATTTAGTTCAAAACACAGCATTATGCCAACAAAGCACAGTTGTACAATCTTGTGGAGGTATTGCATCAAAGTCTCCCATTTTATACATTTATACATGCAAGATGAAGCACAACAACACCAAAATAAGCTACTGCTGTTCCATATGTGCCTTTTCTATACTGTATTTACCAGATATCTCAATAAAATGCTCTGATACAATTACTTGAGGCTCTGTTGACTAATTATTTAACATACAGTGAAAAGGGATCATCATGTACTGCAGTGTACACTGTATTATGCATTACAATAAATACACAACATCCCTTATGTACCAGTTACTGCAACCTACTTCTCATTCTAAAACATTTTTCTACTGTCATGTTTTGCCAAGGGCATTTCAAATTGCACAGCCAGGGGCAGGAAAATCCCTTCAAAATTTGCTTG
This sequence comes from Scomber japonicus, assembly GCF_027409825.1. NCBI lineage: Eukaryota > Metazoa > Chordata > Actinopteri > Scombriformes > Scombridae > Scomber > Scomber japonicus. The sequence continues at coordinate 21,772,545 of NC_070587.1, read as the reverse complement.
AGGGATAAGAGCCCAAAAGATAATAAAACCTATGCTGACGAATGCAGATGTTATTTAGAACAAAGCCTGAGAGACAATAGAGGCTGATGCTGTGCTGTGCCACGCAGGAGAATAGCAGGCTATGGGAGATGGCAGGCTGATTGCTCTGTCAATGGGGACTGAGGCTGTCATATCAGCAACGGGACCCGATAGCATCTCAGACGTCAATGTCTCTCCTCTCATTTTCTCTCTGATGTTCTGCTCTCCTTTCCTGTCCTCTCCTCTCCTCTCACCCCTTGTCCCTTCTCATTTCCTCTCCTCTCTCCTATCCTAACCTGGCCTACACTCTCTTCTTGCCCTACCCTCTTATATACTTTCCTATCCCATTCTAACTTATCCTCTTTTTGTCCTCTCCTTTCCTCTCTCCCCCTGAGCCTAAACCTTGTAAGGTCCTCAACAGAACATAAAACATAATCAGTAGACATTGACACAAAGGACAAAGCCTGATATAGCTTATTCCTCTGTCACAGATACATTGTTATCCAAAAACTCACATAAATGAGCCACTTAGTTGCAGTGACATCTTCCTTCATTTTGATGAACACAGGGACTAGAATTTATTATGAGCCAATGCTACATGCACCAAAATGTGTATTAATAGTACCCAATCCATGTTTGAGAAGGGTTGCTTGAAACTAGTGTCCTGCTGCCTTTTAGTTGCAGAATAACAATACTTTTTATGATCAGTGGACAAAATGACTAGGACATGTAACGAAAGAGGAGTTTCAAGCAGTGACTAACACACGAAGAAATGACCTCAGCCAGCAGTTCCTTTCAGCGCTACATAGCATTTTAGCATCTTTCAGCTCTTTTTTTCAGCAAAAAAATATCTTTGATAAAGTGACACTACACATTACAGTACCAAATGGCTTAAAGTTAGTGGCTAACTGGTGAACATAAGGGGAGCATTTACCAGCTAAAGACAAATATATTTTTCTCAGAAGTAGGTGAAGACCACAGTAGTTGAGGAAAGGGAATTATACACTTGGTCAGGTGGAGAGAAACCTGACTCCAAATGAATGCTAACATTGCTCCATGTCTGCTTGATGTGCTATGCTAGCTAACACATTAGCCATTAAGCAACTTTATATGTCTATAATATGTCAAATATGTATGCAATGTTTAACTTGGGTCCAAGAAAAATGGATTAATCCTACTAAGAGCTAAGATATATGTAAACAGACAACTGCTAGCTAACATATTAGCCACTCAGCAACTTCATAAGGCTATGTCAAACATGTATGCAATGTTCAGCTGGGAACCAAGAAAAAAACTGATTAATCATGGTTTTAAAGACAAACTATATATTTCTGAACTGTCTTCAAAAAGGGGTTAAGAGATGTGTAAATAGACAACTGCTAGCTAACACATAGCCACCTAGCAACTTCATGAGGTTAAAATATGTCAAACATGTATGCAATGTTCAACTTGGGACCAAGACAAACTGATTAATCATGCTTTAAAAGACAAACTACATATTGCCGGGCTGTACAAAAGGTATAGAACACAAGGTTTATCTTTTAAGTCAACTTGTATCTGAATATATTTTTTGATCAAATTAACTTATTGTGATGTAGCCAAAGGAAACATGTAGCATAGTTAGCATTAACAGCCTTGTAGCCATCTTGTGATATATGTAGGATAATATAGAATGAAAGACAAAGAAAAAGAGCACAGACAATGGGGGGTAGAGACAGTAACAGATATAAAAGACTAATGGCTGAAACTTAAAAGGTGGGTAAAAAAAAGGGGGGCAGGGACATGAGAGCACTAAAGCACCTCAACACTAGAGTAATGCAACTTTACACCCACAACAGTACAGCTTATGAGCAACTTGTCAATATATTATATATCACTGTAATGATGGCAATTGTGTTCCAACCAGATTTCCTATCCAGCTGAGCCAAACTACTTGACAATGTGCCAACCTTCCATAACCAAAACACATTGTTACTTTAATTAGCATGATGATGTATTCATTTGGCGTGCGTTCTGCTTTATAGAGTCAAGACAGCATCCCTTCTTTCACTTTCTCTCCCTGTCTCTCTCACTCTCCTCTCCTCTCCCTTGGGGAAAGTGATGGGGGGATGGGAGTCTGTGGAACGCTCATGACAGAATCTGCTCTTTGCATGGGAAGGCGAGTAAGCATGGGTGAATGAGCTGAGGGGAGAAGAGAAAGGCAGTGTGTGTGTGTGTGTGTGTGTGTGTGTGTGTATGTACTGTATATTGTCCAGTGGGAAGCTTCTGAGCATTGCCTCGCCTCATTTCACAACCATAGGTCTCTCTCCCTCTCTCAGTTGTTTTTTCAAATTCAAATATGCTTTATTGGCACAAACATAATAAAGAAAGTTTTCAGTGTAGGCATAATAATTCATACTGTAAGAATACCAGAGAGTATGTTGTCGTTGTCACACATAAGTCTTTTTTTCTTTCTTTCATAAATCAATGCTATTAGTCACCCTCGTCTGTCTGCTTGTTCTACAAATTTAACCAATGAAATGTATTAAAGAGAGCTTGTGACTAAATCTCATAGTATTTTTCCTGAAAAGTAATGGTTTTGGACATAAAAGGTTTGCCACCAACAGCAAGGATTATATTATTATGCTATATACACTAAACAATATTATATAGAACATACTATATAATACAGTTACAAACAGATTTTGAGGGGGCTTGGGTCTGAGAGTGTGTTCCGAGTGAATTCTTTGTATTTTGATACAGAATTAAATTCCTCTGTCTTTGTTACAATGTTGCTCTGTCTCTCGCTCTTGTTTGCCAAACTGACACAGGCTGCCAGGTTTTTGCCTGTGTCCACCAGTCTCAATGTCCCAGTTGTAGCCGCTGTGTGCTCGCCCGGATAATCTGCCACTTAGTACTACCTGTGCAGAGCTAAAAAAGCATTGAAGTTTACTTCAAAAGGTAGGATTGTAGGTTGGGAATAAGCGATGCTCAGACCTCTCTAACATATGTGTGTTTGTGAGAGAGCACCACTCTACCCACTGCTGCTCTCTTTCAGATGGGCTGAGATCCTATAGCCTCCAGGGACACAGGGCCTCTCTGTAGCTCTGACCTCAGCTGGTACGCAGAGCTCTCTAGCACTATCAGATGAATGACCAGGATGGAGAGGGTGGAGGGGGTGAGGTTAGTGAGTGTGCATGTGTGATGGGGAAAGAGGGGCGGGTGAGGGTAACAGAAAAAGGAAATGGGATGTAATCAATCAAAGCTAATTCTAGGTCAATGCTCTTCATGTTGAACACACACTCACACTCACACGCACACACACACACACACACAGACACACACACACACACACACACACACACACACCAACCCGAGGCACCTCTCACCATAACTGTTACATGCTAACCAGGTATCTAATAATATTTTTTCCCTAACTCATTGTAAAGAAACCTGATAGTTCCATTAATTATGAAATGTCAAGATTAAATAATGATTAATAATAATTACCTCCTGGTGTTCTGTGTAGTGTAATAGTATTAATGGTGTCATACTGTATAGTTACAGTATAACAATGTGAAAATTGAAATTGTACTGTGCTGAAATGAAATAAACACTTGACTAATTCTACACATCCAGATCAGCTCTCTCACCACAAAGAGTTCTACTGAGGTTAAGAAAATGGTTGTGTTATGTCTTCTGTGGCTCCCTGTATCTGAATAAATAACTTCGGTGATGTCATCGAGGTTTCAACTCGGGCTTAGAGTCTACAACTGTTTCACAGAGAGCTGACATTAAAAACTGGGGCATGGAGTTTGAAAGACAGGAGTTCTTACAAGGCATGGTTGGTCTTAAAAAAAAGAAAGAAAGAAAGAAAGAAAGGAAGAAAGATGCTATTGAGTTTCATGACAGGACTCCTGGATACAATGCTTTTGGAGCTTGATCCATATTAGAGACTAAAAGTCAGCATATCTCAACCTCTGCTGCTTCAATTTTGACCTTTTTTCCCTTTTAAATCTGGTTCTCGCAGTTCCCAAATTCAAATAACAGTAATAAAAAAAATGAATGGAGTGTCCCTTTAATTTCACTAACTCATTTAACAGCTAGTATAGTTAGAATTCACTACATTCTGAGTGGAGCTGTCAATTTACAGTTGTTGTCATGAAACAATTACAGTGAACAACAATGACAGATAATACTGACAACCTGAATGAAAACAGTGAGGCAATTACACACTTTCCACAATGTTCTCAAATGTAGGTTCTGACTCAATTTTCACCTCTTAGATAAAACATCCTAAAAAAAACCTCATGGTCTCAGCTTATAGGAAACACTGGAGGCACTTGGGTCATCCTTTGTCTTTGTGTCTCCTGAAACAAAAAATGGGGGGTGCCAAACTAGATGGCAGAGCAGCAGACACCTCAGAGCCCTGGAATAGCTCAGTGGGAGTCCCTCCTACAAGGCAGCCAGTATAATTAGCACTGTCAAAGGAGGTCCCTGAGCAAATGACACAGCCACCCCCCCCCAGCAGCACCACCACCACCACCACCACCACTCCCCACCCATCCATGAGCACAACACGGTCAGGAAGAAAGAGGAGGGACTGGGGTATTTACTGGGACGTTAGTAAAAAGCAAAACATGAGACTCTTTACTTAAATTAGTCATAGCTTCACGCTATGGTAATTAGCATGTAAAGGTTATAGTTGAACCGTCTTTGTGTGGTGGGAAAGAACGTGCATGTATGCTCACATATCAGCTCATGCCTTCATAATACAGGTAACGCTATATGGAGCGAGAGAAACAGAAGGGGTGACAATGAGAGTGGAGAGGTGTGACAGAGAAAGTCAGAGTTAGGATGGAGAGCATCACCACTACCACCCCTTCCCAACCCTACCCCCTCTATTACTCCTAGCCACCAAACAGAACCAGGAAGTAGCCCTGGAGGACCCGAGGAGCAGGGAGAAAAGGAGAAGTGGAGCCCCAGGCATTCTGTGGGTCACCCCATCATAGGCAGCTGATGCCTGGCCTCAAGGATACTCTGTGTCTGGGTGGGGAGGAAGGGGGGGGGGGTCCCATAACCATCATTACTGTACTGCTCAGAGACTCACTGATGCATGGAAAGTCGAGCTAGCTGATAGCTCTGGCCGACTCTGTTTAATGGAAGGAATGCACCTGGAGCCATGCTGAACTAGTGCCGACTCTGTGTGAGTACAAAATGCTGAGATTCTGAACTATACTGTACTTTTATGTCTGCAGCTTTCATGAGCTTTCTAGGTTATGATTCTAATACTGAACAATGTTAATGGTTTTCAGTGTGGTGTGCAGCATATGGACGTCTGATTGGTGCAGCACTTCTCCTACATGCAGACCCACATACACAGGCCTGCTAAAGAATGAACGGGCTAAGAGAGAGAGAGTAGCTAATTACATGCAAGTCAGCAGCACTGGATTTCCATCCACGCTCTCTGTAGCACCTCCAGTGAGATGACAGCAAGTTGGCAAGCCCTGCAGCTGGAGGCTTCTCTCTCTCTTTCTCTCTCACTCTCTCTCTCTCTTCTCCCTCCCTCCCTCCCTCCCAGGATTCCCTCTGTTAGATTACACACTTCAATGTTCAAACTGCCACTTTCCCGAAAAGCCATCCAAGCTGCTGTGTGATTGGACCGTGACTGCGACAGCGCAGATGCACAGGCTATAGGGTTGGGTATGTTGCGGTGTGGGTGTTTTGTTTCCGACACTGCTGGAAATGCTACGAACCGTCCAATGACAAGTTAATCCGCTGCGGTTGTACCTACGCCAGGGCTGAGCATATTAACGCTGCTTTAGGATATGTTGCGCTTGTGTGATTCATAAGGTATAGAAAGTGGGGATTTACTGTTTTGATGACTCATGATGAGTCACCTTGTGCGTATAGACATAACACAGTAAGACTAACCAATATCTTGTATGATATATTGAACACAAACTTTACTATGAGATCAAAAGCTCTCCTGCACATTTCTCTGACTGATCTGAATCTTTCAACTAACACAACACAATGTTAACTCCATATATTTCCTCTGCTGTCATATGTGTCGGCAGTAAAGCCCTGCTGGTAAGATGAAATCCAAGGTAACTAAGTCATATTAGAAGCATTATTCTCATGCAAATTAAACACACAAGAAATCGACACAGAGGACTTTTTTGATTCCGCACCCCATCAAACTTCCTGCATGACTTCAGCTTGTGTGGCCTGCAATCAGTTACCTAATGTTACAGTGAGACAGTCAGTAAGTCAGTCAGTCAGTCATGTGCCTTGCACAGAACAGCCTCTTCTGCCCATGCTCAGTCATGACACAGCTTTGACATCACTGTCAGACTAAGAGTGACTAAAACTGACAATCCCCTTTACCTCAGAGAAAGAGAAATAGGAAAAACACTCAGCTATTAGGAAGGAAGGGGAACATTAGGGGGGTAGGGGAGCAGTATTAAAGGGGGGGAAGGGGGAAGGAGGAAAAGGCCTGGATGATTCACACAGCTGAGGTAGCCGTGTCTTGGAGTACATGAGTCATGTTTATCGTGCGGGAGCACTAGGTAGGGATTGCACAACTTTCTCTCCATTAGGAATGCTGCCGTAGTGCAAACATTTACCTGATGATGGAAAACAACCGCTCTAATGCCTCCTAAAAGCTCCCAGTGATAGAGCTGCACGCCTCTCACACTGGTGTCACCGGCCACGCTGGGAGGCGACAGCACCAGTAAAGTTGCCAGAGATCTCTAACAGAGATTTGTATAGATTTACTCATCAGTTACAATGGATACAACAACCTATATAAGGAGGTATTAATGTTGCATTAAAACATAAAAAGTAAGAGAGAAAGTAGCCTGCATTGCTGTAAAAGATCAGTTTGTATCTACATGCAAGCGTGCAAGCATGTGCATCCTTTTCATTGAAGAAGATTACCAAATGAAAAAAAAAATCTAAAAAAATCAACAGGATGGAAACATTTAAAGCCACTGCCCTGAAATCCTTCTCTCCTCATTAGCCTGGAAGGTCAAATCATTTTTTTAATTAACAATACATCAAGTGAGTGTGTTTTTATAACAGGGGCTGAATGTAATATTCCACCATAAAGCAGAGTTATGGCTCACATAGTAAAGGTTACAGGGATGGCGGCGGAAACACTCCAGTCCACCTTAAAAACTAAAACCCTACAGTGGACAGCGCCGTGGTGCTGAACCGCTCTGAGCGACATCTGTACACAAGAGGAGCAGGGGGAGGGAGAGAGGGAGAGAGATAGAGAGAGAGAGAGGGAAAAGGGGTGGATGGGGGGGCGGGGGGGCATGATTTCTACCGAGACTTTAGCGTTGAAATCACACACACACACCCTAGCGTGCGCCATCGCCACAAAGGACACCTTAAATGATCTTTCCAGTGTCATATTGTGTAATCTCGGTGACGTTCGTGGGGAAAGGTTAAGCCATTTGGCGTGCATTTTACGTGAAAAATGGCGCCCGTTGCTGCTAACCCAACCCATCATAGTACAGCTGTACAACAAAAGTGGGGGGAAAGAGGCTAGAGAGCATGCCGCATTACAGACACCATACACCGCCGTTGTAATGAAAAAGTAGGCTGTTTTCTAAAAAGAAAAAAAGAGGAAGGGGTCGAGAGGAATCGAGGGAAAGATTCACCTCACCTTCGGCCCCATCGGCTAGTACTCGACTATTTAAGCTGTGGCATGGATGTGAAGAGGCAACATGAGCCACTAGTATCTCACAGAGCCACTGTTATAGAGATCCACACGGTAATAATAACCCAGCAAACACCAGGGGTTAGTTATATGACAGCAGCATCAGCAGCTGCACACTGACACCACTCTAAATACTAAGAAACAATCAACAAAAACGCCGCTTCTTACTTTAACATCGTCTGTTCCTTCGCTTCCTCCTTCTTCTGTCGGTCCATGACACCGAGGATGATCTTCCTCTCATCCTCGGTGAGGTGGCTGAGGTCCGGCATCTCCGGCATGGCGCCGGCCGCTGAGGCAGCAGCAGCAGCAGGGCCAGCGCCGCCCCGGGGCCCTTGTGGAGCAGACATCTTTTTACACACAGTGGCTAAAAAACGAGAAAAGGACCGTCAACCAGCAGCATTTCTCTCTTTTCTTTTTAAATGATTGGTAACATTTCATGCCGTCAAAAATTGGTCAAAGTGGTGGTCGGGATGTTGCTGGAGACACCGTGGCTACAGACGGCATGACATCTTAGTTAGGGAGTATCATGCACACACACTGTGCTGCAGAAATAAGCGTCAAAATATCAATTACAGGCTTCATCCTCATCTATTTAATGCTCATGATGGGGTTTGCAAATTGTCTGCAGCCCACTGAGCGGTGCTTGCAAACGCTGGGGCTCGCTATATTTAAGCTGTTGCAGGCTGAAATTTACACATGAACATTTGTGACACAGAAAACACTCAAGATTAGAAATGGATGCCCTTTAAAAAAAAAAGAAAAAGCAAAGAGCAAAAGGCTGGAGGCTGCAACCTTCAGGTAGTATTCCCAACACAAGCCTCCATCCATCCAGGGATGAAAAAAAGTAGGAGGAAAGAGGCTACAGAGGATTACAAAAACAACAACTCTTGCCTTTTATTTCGCAGTCATGTTAAATCCTGTCTAACCCATCGCTGCCATCCTTTAGAGAGGTTGCACTCGCATGCTGGAATAAACGATGCCAGGTCCGTCCTTGTTTGTTTTCCTTTGGAGTCCTTAACCCTCCTCTGTCACTCCGCTTAGCTCGCTTTCCTCCAGGTTGGTAATTCTTGGAGATTTCTTAAATGCACAAAAATGGATGCAATGAGAGGGGGAGAGAGAGAGAGGGAGAGAGATAGAGAGAGAGAGGGAGAGAGAGAGAGAAAGAGAGAGAGTGAGGGGGGGGGGGAAATCCAGATAGGGAGAAGAGGCGGAGCGATGGAAACACGTAGAAGAATAAAGCCGAGAGGACGCGCTTGGATGTTCATTGACAGCAGGCAGATAGCAGGCGCAAAAACGCGGACTGGAGGGGCTGTGTGCAGCTGGAGCAGCACTGTGGTGCTTCCTGCCTGCCTGCCTGCCTGCCAGGAAAGGTTTCATGCATATTTCATAACCAGATCATGAGCGCTGTGAGAAGGGGGGAATGTGAAGTGGAGAGATAAATACTGAATATGACTGTAACTGCAGGTGCGACTGTGGTTCCGGTGTTAAGCCACATTTGGTGACCCGTCAGAGTCTGTGACCTGCAGTGATGGAAGAATCACTGATATTCTTAATTAAAAAGTATCATACTACAATGTGACAATAATCTATTACATGTGAAATTCCTGCATTTAAAGTACTCAAGTAAGATGAGGCTAGTTTACTTGAGTGTTTTAGATAAATACAGCTGGTAAAAACCTCTTTTTTTTAAATGCAGGATTTTTACACTATACCATTGATACTTTTATTTAAAGGATCACAAAATCTGATAGGGCACCAAATAGGTTGTAACACTGGTCAGTGCTGTGTTTTTGTGCAGTGTACATTACACAGTGGCTTTGTTGCCAGGTGATGTGAGAAATTCGGTGATGATGCATGGAAGAAAACTAAGCTCTAACAGTTACACAATGTCTGTCAGCTGTGTTGATGCACTTGACTGTGAAAACAATATCTTTCTTTTTTTTTTTTATTTGAACTATTTTTAGGTTTTGGACTGTTAGTCAGACAAAACATGACATTTGAAAATACCATCATGGATTGTCTGAACATATGATGAGTATAGTAGGCCAAACTATTAACCTACAAATTGAGAGATAGACAGATTTTGAGAGCTGATCATGAAAAAAATATTAGTTGTAGCCCTATTCCAGGAGATTTGAGCAATTAAAACAGGACTGGGTGTTTTGATAGTACAAGCAAAATGTACTTTTTCAGCAGCTGGAGACACCCAGATGCTTCAAACAGTCTGATTACACCAGCATGTTTGTGCCAACCCCACTGCAAAACTTCTCCATTGATGTGACTCCAACCATTTTACCCATTTCTCAGCTCTGACCCCAGACTGAAATCCCTCCCTTGATCCCCCAATCCTTTCCCAAAGATATCCCTGTCTCTCTCAGGCTGCAGTGCTGATAGGATTTGAAGGACCACATTAAGAGGATAAAGCCTCTACCTCATTAGAACTGTAAGTAAATTAGCACCAAATCAAAGTTGGTGTTCAGTATTCTGCAACCTGGACCATATTTTACCTTATCTTTTTGTGTTTAAGTGACTCATGGAGACAACATTTTTTAAAATTGTTCCAGTATTGAGCGAGAGCACATCAGCCGGCAGCCTCGAAATTTGCCGCATTGTAATCCCTCGGGGCAATGTATGTCCAATCTCATGAGCACTGACTTGTCAAAATTAGCTAAATATCCAGCCAAGACAGAGTTGGAGAGCGGAGTGCTGGTAGGAGTTTGTTGTGTTAGACTACAGACAGCATAGCTTAGTGGCTGAAAATTGAGAGATTTCGGGAACAAGATTTCTCCCTGAGTGAGACTTGGTTAGAAACAATAGCAAACAAACCAGAACAAGTGAAAGGTAAAGAAAAATGTTTTCTTTGTATGTTGAAAGACACTTAATAACAATCTGTGTCTGTCAGTGGCAAAAACTATTTTAGTGGATGTACAAAGACGGGGTTGCTATTGCTCCAAAGAATAGCAACCCATTTCGTGGCTGCCGGCAGCAGTGCTCTCGTTCATTACTGGACCAGTTTCAAAAGTTGTCTACGTTAGTCACTTATACACAAAATGATTGGTAAAATAGCGTGCACGTTGAAAAATACAGAAGTTTCCCTTTAAGTCTGACACCAACAATTCCACTTATGATTTCTTCCAAATGACATGTCAACAAAGCATGAATGAGTTTAGAGGTTTATTATAAATACACATTAGCAAACAATGTGTCAATCACATATACATACAGATTTTGAGTGAAGCATGTTGTCTAAAAAAAAATGTTACGTCATCCATGAGGAATTTCAAAATATATCAAAACTCGGAGAAAACAGAAAAAATGATGTAAGAAATGGTAACTAACTGTTTTTGCTTGTAAGCCAAAAAATCTGACCATTTTAGGCCAGTTCTTTTACAAACTTCAGGATTTGACGTCCGATACGATAGCTGATGGAGAAAAAATTAACACTGCAGACAAATTAAAGTTTTTTAAGGCCTCAGTATGCTTCAAAAGAAAATGCTCGGGTCGTCCAACAACATCTGGCATGCTTTTCTGATGGTTCAGATGAGGTTTGAAGTCTCTCCAGACAGCTACTTCCATCACATTATTTTGTTTATGAACTGAAGGTATTCATGAAGGACTTCATGGAGAGACTGTCCCAAAGTATGTAGTCCCATTTGTACGTTTTTTTAACCTTTTAAAGTATGAAGACAGGCAAAAAATCAAACCGAGTTCTTGGAGAAAGATTGAGGGCTGTTACGTCAGGGTTTCTGGTGTGGATATCCTAACAGAGTCACAGATGTGGTTGGTCAAGATATCATACCACCTTGTTCATTTGAAGCTGACCGACAGCTTTAAACCATCTCTGGTAGTTTTAATTAGCGCATTTATTGAACCTCATTCATGGAAATGCTGGTCTTGAATGAAACCATGGAGAACATTGATTTTAATATTTATGTAAATAGGCGCAGAGCAAACCAACAGTCTTTTAAACAGTGGACACTCATACTGTTGTGTTGGTTATGGATCCTGTGATGGAAAATGTCCACTTGCTCAAACTGTGAACAGTACAGTATCCAAACTGGCAGTTACATCAGAGCCTGTGTGAAGGGAATCTCACATCTACACAGTGTGTACAAGTGATTGTGATTTTAAAAAAGGAAAAGTTTGCCATTTTAGAAAGTGTATTTTCCAAAAAATGTCAAACTATTTCTTTAATGATGGAAGGTGAACACTTTGATTTGTTGTTAATATGCTTTTACAGTCTGTGTCCTTGTACCTACAAGTAGATGATCCCACAATTGCCCAAATGCTGCGTTTTCTTTTTAAATGTACATGAACATGTCCAGTGTGGGTGTGATCTCAGGCTCCACCTCATCTCTCTAACGCAGCTCCTGGGTCTTCCACGCTCTGTTTATTTAACCACAGTCACGACATGCTTCTCCTTTTCGGACACCACCGGCATGCTTCCCGGTCTGCTGTGCTTGCGGACGTTCCTCTCCCTGAAAAACAAGACGTAAGAGCCGTGAACAAATCAGCTTGCTGGTGAGAATATTCAGGAGAGAGAGAGGGAGGAAGGGAGGGATGGGTCAGAAATCGGAAAGGTGGAGGAAGAGATTAAATATGAGACTGTTGACCTAACACCTACGTCACTGACTCAACTAATTTGCCCTGAAAATAATGCATAAAAGCACAGATAGTAAATCATTCACAGTCCAAACACACGTCTGATGTATCACAATACTGCCAGTAATTACAAACAAAGAGCTATGAATCACTGGACTGCAGGGCAAACTGGGACAATCAATCCACAGTACAAGCTGGAAATGAGTATGTAAGGCCTATTGAGACTATGTCATAGTGGGAGAGTCCCATCTGTGACATTTTCCATTAGGTGGTTGTGACTGCATAGGTCAGACCTCTAATGGCAGCAGCTCAAGTCATCGTCACCTTTACACAAACACATAGGAGACTAATGCCATTCCTATAGCTAAATAAAGTCATGTTCTTATCATGAATACGCACTTTCTACGGCGAGCCTCCTTCATAACCCTCAGCTCCTTGGTCTGGTGGAAGATGTTCTTGGGTAGATGTCTGTGGCGAGCGATGCGTCGGACCTGCGGGTGGTGCTGGAACTTCTCCTTCAGCTTCTGACTGTAGTTGGTGGCTACCCTCTCTCTGGGGGAAAGCTAGGAGACATCGGGGAGGAAGAGTCGGTTAGATGGAGGTGAACCGTGGGGGACATGAAGAATGGACAAAGTGAGAGACAAAATGAGGTGGAGAGGAGAAATTAACAAAAGGATTTAGAAATGAGACACAGGGTTGAAGCAGATAGATGTGACGAGGAGTGAAGATGGGAGCTTCTTGGGCAAGAGGACACATAACTTCAATGGTGATGACTCCTCCAAACTAAAAGACCAAAAAGGTATTTTTCATTGTGTTTTCAGAACCCATCCAAACAAACATGGGCTGGACCAGAAATGGTAGTCACATGGCAAAAATCCTGACACAAAAAATTCTAATCTTATTAATCGCTAATTAACTAATGTATGTGTATGTACAATAATGGGTAATAATCGGTAGGCAAAACATTGATTAAAAAAAAAAAAAAAAAAAAAAACACTCCTCAGATTTTTACATTTTGACTGCAGAATACATGAATGCATATTTTTGTATACATTTCTTTATAATAAATATTTAAATTAAGTGTGGACAAGGCTACAAAGTGATGGCAACTGCTATGCATTATTAACATTCTCATTATGATCATTTAGTTATTAATGGGAATATTTAATAGCAGTTTTTGAAATAGCACTTTCAACTTTAGCATTGTACTCATGTGACACTGTCAAAATCACAACGGAAAGTTAAAAATCAATGAGGGATAGCATCTTTTTTATTCCAAGAATTCTTTCAACTTGTCAAAACCTGGTGCCTACATTACCCACAATGCACCTCAACTTGATTCTCCCCACTTTAGAGATTCAGAAGTGTTATGCTAGAAGAAATGATACTGCTGGGTAAGTCTTTCTGTAACGTTTCTGTTGATTATTGATTATTATGGAGGATTGTAAGCTGCAGTGCTGCAATGGAAACTAAACAAGCACAGACGTAAATAAAAGAGCAAAGAATACATTAAAGTTGTATAACTAATCATTGCTCATCCTGTTGTTCAATAAAATATTATTGGGTTGTGACTCAGTAATGACTCAGAGTGTTTCTATAAAGGATTAAAGGATGATTGCACTAGTTTCAAAAAGCTAATAATGAATATATCTTATGACTTGTTTTCTGTTATAAAAGTTTTATTTGAGAAAATAAAACTTCTAGAAAGAAGATCATAAAACTGGATCTCCTCACTAAGAAGTTTTGCAGACCTAGATCAATGCCACACTACTACACTACACTACCTTCACTTCTTAGAGACAGCAGACATAAGAAGTCCTTACATGGCCAGAAAAAAGGATTTTTCAGGTAACTCATTTGAACAAACACTGCTGTTGTCTAGCTAGTTTCTACTGTTGATCAGGAACAAACAGCTGCAAACAGACGATGACCCTTGCTGAGTCTGCATGGCTAGAACTCCCCCTGAAGATGAGTCAGTGGTCTCTTAACAGGCATTTAACTTGTAAACTTGTGTCTATTCCTGCAGCACGGCTGTAATTAATGTCAGTTACAGAGTCTTGGGTTTGCACGTATCTATGCTTCCAGTAACAAAGCATTTCTTGATGCATTTTCCATCAGCCTTCCTTGTTCTGTGAAGTGATATGAAAGGGGCATCAAATCATAGAATTTTACAAAAGCAGGATCAACACTGTGGCTCACGTGTTGTATGAATGGACATCCAAAGAAGACCATGCTGAGTCTAAAAAGACTCATCTTGTATTCAGCTCAGGTGGTATTTCACAGATTAGTGACAGTTACGGTATTCCCCCCTTCCATCATAAAACGCCGGCCCGTACAGTAAGCAGTAACTTCCGCCTGACAACCCGCTCGTTCAAAACCGAATCAATGTCTGTTAAAAAGTGAAGACACCAGCTCAACGACATCCCTCCCTCTCCATCTCTCATAACAACCAGCGGGCCCCTCGGACTGGTCTTGGCTGAGGCTGCCCTCCTCGAAGGCTTTTATTCTAATTAAAAGCAATGATTTGTCTCAGATTCAATTTGTCGGAGAAGAGCTGTTAGATGCTGATCCTGTTGGACTAAACTAATTCCCCTGGATACACACACACGGTGAGCCTGCTAAACACTGTTTGTATAATCTCCACAAGATGGATATGAGACAGTGGAAGAGGTTTCATTTTGATTTTTGTTTGAAAGGATTAGATTTAGGGACGGTCATTAGATATTTAGCAGCAAATTTAGGAAAGGACATTGACTCTAACAACTGAGATTAAACGGTGGGTACTCTTGTACATTAACCACAATGAAAAAAAGCTGCTGAACAATGAGTGTAGACAGCTATCAAGAAGCAGAAAAAGAAAACTGCCTGAAATGCACTGCTGGGAGTGAGAAGAGTCAATCTACTTTGTTGTGTTTTCTATCCAAAAGTGGACTAGGCTGCAGAAAGACAACAGCAGACACTGAAACAAAGTTGTACCCATTTCACTGCAGATTATAATGCCAAAAACTCCTTCTTCTGTTAGGGAATATTGAAAACTATAACCAATGACCCCAAACAGCAAATCTGGTCTAGATGAAAAACAAAACAAGTTGACAAAAATCAGCTTAGAGAAACTGCGTCCAATGGAAACAGTGGTGACGGGGCGTTTTAACAGCTGGTGAAGCAGATTTAACAGACTGCAGGTAGTACAGTACTGTAGCCACAAGCAGAGCTGTAGAAATCAAGAAGAGGTGTCACTCTGACTATCTAAACATAATTCAAGTTCTTGCTCTGTAGGATCAAAACCATAACATTGACCTTTGCTCACCAAGGCATTCATCTGAGTGTCAGTGACCAGAATTACCTTAAATAAAGGATAATTCTGTTTTATTACAAATTGGATTTTAATGTTAAAGATTTGGATATGATTTCTATAACTTAAGATAACACTGTATTCACCAAAGTTATGGTGGATACTGGAGAACATGGTGACAAGTCAGTTGAGGAAAGAAATGAGCTGTAAACAAGTCATTATCTGAGCCACAATACACACAAGTAGAGTAATTGTGATTGATTATGTACTTGAGTCATTTTAGTTAATTAACCTGCAGGTTTGTTTAAAACCAGTGAGGTTGTCTGACTGCTCGTGTTTCTTACACTCAAGTCAATGCAGGTTGTGTTTCAGCTGCGTCTTTCGGTCGTCCATCTCGCGTGCATCTCAGGAAAAAAGATCTACCTTAATCAATACGGCCTGTCTTAAACAGCGTAAGGGCTTTTGTTTCACTTGTACGGAAAGGTCCTTTAAGGCTTTTTTTTTTTTACATGTGTAACTACATTGATTGTGTGTTAGGGAGCCAAAACTCAGGTAACCACACAGCGAGACTGATCCATGTGTAGACGATGTCACCCTGTTAACAGATGTCAGCAATCAACTTGGTGAGCTCATAACTGACTTATTACTGACGGCTAATCAATTAATATTAGGTCAAACAGGTAGGTAACATAGTTTGTGAATGTCAATCCTCAATTCCAACTTTTCTAAACAATTCAGTTGCATTTCTGTTTCAAATCAGTGAGTTGTGATAAGTGCTATATAAAAAAAAAAATACAGTGGAGTCAAATCATGTTGCATGAAAAGTTACGCCAAAGAAAAAAGTGATAGAGAAGCAGCTGATAGAGAAGTCATGATCAGTCCAACGGGATGCCTTTAGACAGAGACAAACCCTCGATTCAGCATTTCAGCATTTCTTGATAATTAAAGACCCTTTCAGTACAACTTGATTGTTAATGCTTCATTATGTTCCGAGTGGCCCCGCTTTAAGTGATTGGCCGATTTAAACTGCTGATAAGAGCATGCCTTGTCTGATCTCTTTAAGTGCAAAGCTTGCGAATAAATCTTCTCTTGCACAGTGACAGTAAAACAAGTGCCAAAAGCGGGCCAATTTTCCACTCTGGAGCTGCATTAAGAGAATAAGCAAGAGTGAATCCGATTAGGAATGAAAGATGGCTGTTGGAGATGGCACGCGAGATGCCATTGATCTTTATTATTCAGCCATAACTGGTATTTGGGGCATTGGAACACTTCCCAGCATTTTAAAGGAGTTTTATTTGACAGTTGTGCATAACATAACACTAGGGCCATATTTTCTGCTAACACAGCCTTTATTATCTGAATACGATATACAGGTGGGTGTCATAGTAAAAGGAAAAACCTACATAAAGTGTCTTAGTAACTGCTTTAATGTGTCTTGGCATTGATTCTACAATCTGTGAACTCTACTAGAGGGATGAACACTATTTTCCCAAAAGATATTCCCTCACTTGGTGTTTAGATGATGGTGGTGGAGAGCGCTGTCTAACACGTCACTCCAAAATCTCCCATAGGTGTTTAGTTGGGTTGAGATTTGGTAACTGCATAGCATATGATCCACATCATTTTCATACTCAAACCATTCAGTGACCCCCTCGTGCCCTATGGATAGGAGCATTGTCATCCTGGAAGAGATAATTCCCACCAGGATAGAAGTGTTTCATCATAGGATAAATGTGATCACTCAGAACAACTTTGTATTGATTTGCAGTGACTCTTTCCTCCAAGGGGACAAGTGGACCCAAACCATGCCAGCAAAATTCCCCCAACAGCATAACAGAGCCACCGGATCCCCTCGCTGTAGGGGTCAAACATTCAGGCCTGTACTGTTCTCTAGGTGTACGCCACACATGCCAGTGTTTTCCTTGTAATTGTACAGGCCTGGCAGGCTGCTAAAAACCTGGACCAGGTCAAAAAGATTTGTCTTTAATGGAAAAAGTAACACCAAATACCCATTCATTCGGAAATAAAACTCTTGGTAGTGTAGCTCCTTTAAGGAATAAGGAAATGTGTGTGTGGTCGAGAGACAGAGAGTTTCTACCGAGCACAAGCGTTGAGACCCAGGGAGACATGAAAGCAGCTGCTCACTAACAGCTACATGTGTTTACAGCAGAGGGCAGGAGGGAGGACAGACATATCACTCTGTTACTCTTTGCTACTGCAGATGGCCATGGAGGAGACACTTCAGTTTATAACTGTACCGTCCACTGTTTGGCTACGTGTTGATGTGAGCAGAAAAATGAAATAAATGGGTTTTATTTATTTCTTTTTTTAAAACCAAAATAACAGTGGGTCATGTATTCAGTGTACACTTGAAAACCATGAATCACCCGTTACACCTTTACACACTGCAATGCATTTTGGTCAGCCCACCAGCCACCAGCCACCCCCCCCCGAAGCAGTCAACCTGGGGGATCATTACATGCACTCACCTACGTGTCAAGAACATCACCATCTGACCATATCACCACCCTTTTCAACATCTCTGTATGACAGTTCCTATGGCTCATGTACAATCTAACTCTCAAACATGCATTCATCTTAGTAATGAGGAGTTTATGCATTGCATCCCTACTATAACATCTCTCTCTGTGTAATTGTCAATGGACTGTTTTTGCTGACAGTCTAATCTTCTGTTTTTCCTTACATATCACACTAATGCACAAGCATCATGGTCATCGAACATGCACAGTTGATACAGATGCCCCTTCAGCAGTCTTGACTGACTGAAGCTCCTGCCATCTATGCCATGTGCTCCTGCCAACCCTCTTTCAAAGTCACTGAGATCTTTTCTTCTTTCCATCTTCATACAAAAATCTGAATCAACTGGGCTTGCTCAGCATTTTTACACATGCCACAGAGCATGACTGGATGTTAATTGCGTAATTGTACCATGCAGTGCACCTTAGTGGAAGCATCTGCGTTCACTATGTTTCTCCACATTTTTATTCAGGTTATTCCTTTGATTTGTCCACGTCTGTATGTGGCGCTCACTGACCAAGACACTAAGAATCAGTGGAGATGTGTCTGAAAAAAGATCAGGTCTGGCAGCTTGAGGCTTTTGTTCCTGGTTTTTCAAACAACTGCACAAGCTTTTCAGTTTTTTTCTTTTTTTTTTTTTTTTTGAACTTCCACCTGCCACAAGTGCCGCTGTGCCAATTGGTACATTGTACTTATTGAGAGTGATTCTACCCTAAGTCAGCATCCATCAGGGCATTTGGCAACAGCGGTGCCGTCTCTCCTGGCACGCACGCTTACCCTGCTGAGGTGGGCACGGGGCCACGGCTGTGTTGAAGAATGCAGCAAACTCATAAAACAAAGTCAGGTAATACATTGGAGAGAGATACAGTATGTCTGAGCCTGAAAGCTGTTAACTGTTTAATTTATTACGGACAATGTGGGGAGGAATAACCGCAAATCCATCAAAACTTACCTTTAAGATGTAATTCCATGCATACAGATGAAAAATGTAAGTATATGCACTTTCCTGAGTAATGTAACCATCCTGGACTGTTAACTAAGCCAGCAGGTGTTATCAGTGTGTGTTATCAGCCTGTGTGTGTGGAGGGAAGGAGAGGCAGGACTCACCACTCCCAGTTTCTCGGCTGCGTTGGCTTTCCACAATCGGATATTCATTTCATCAGAACCGCTCAGGATGTACTTGTTATCTGCTGACCACTTTATGCAGATGACGTGCTGCATGCGTTTGGTGTGGTACACTTCCCTGATGATCAAAAAGAGAAAAAAACAACTATGTTAGCTTTTAGCAAACAGCTACATTAAGGAGAGAATCCAGCAATAGGAAACATAGGGTTAAACACACTGAACAGGAATGCTAAGCTCCTAAAATCACTCCTCTTGGGTCTAAATGTTTTATTAGACCACCAATCTAAAACACAAAAACTTTACAATGATTTATGAATGATCAACTGATTGACAGCATGGTGAGTGGGCTTTCAAACATGTTGAATGAACAATCTATTTGATTCAAGTCTCACTGAATCACTTACAGAGTAAAATATGATCAAACAAACCAACTCTGATCATGAATAAATGAAGTAAACATGATAAACTTTACAGACCCCAGAAGCAATATTATTATTATATTATTAACAGTGTCAGCTATGTTAAAATTACATTCAAACATCTACACTGTTGCAAAAAACTAGAAAGCAGAGGTCATTTTAAACAAATGTGATTGGAGTTGTACTGACCTGCTGTGGCCACCGTCCTTGGGGAAGATGCGAATGGTCTTGTCAAAACTGGCCGATACAAACTCCCTGCCAGTGGGAGAGTAGTCCACATCAAGCACTGCAGACACATGGTCCATGTGCACTGTGACTGGCCGGTTCAGGTACCTCATGTCGTATGTGTAGAGGCTGAGGAAACAAAGAGACACAAACATTAGCCCTGTTATGCTATCATTACTGAGAACTACTGCAGCATGAGGTTAACTCACTTATAGTCTTCATTTGAAGATGTGAAGTAATAGGCTTCCATCGGGTTCCAGCATAATGTGTTGCTCCTCATTGTCATGATAACCTGAAGAGGAAAACAGAAAGCAGACACACATATTATATGATTGTGGAGAAAGGTGGAAGACAAAAAAAAAGAGGTATAGAGAGAGGTGGAGTCCTACCTTTTTAAGTGGTGCTGATTCTCTCATATCATACAGCACTATACTTCTGTCAGAGGCGCAGCTTGCCAGAAGTTCAGTCTGAGGAAATATAAAGGTCATTACAGTCCAGAAATATATAAAAAAGGTATCAGTGAGCTTTCAATACTCAAGAGCGTCTGGCAAAAGAAGAGGATCCCTTTTTTATACTTCTTTGGATTTGTGACTGTGCACTACTAAGAAATATCTACTTTGGACCCATTGTCACAGGTTGCATCTATCCAGGAGCTGTGAAGAGTTGATCAGAGAATAATGTTCTCCTCTCATATTGTTTTATTATGACTCCTCAGATTCATCTTGTGACACCTTGGAGAATAAAGCGCATGGCAGAAACGGCAAAACCGTTCATCGCTCTGTGACAGAACCAGCCTCGTGTTAGTGCGGTGGATATTTGGCGGCTCACCTCCACTGGGTTGAAGCTGACAGAGCTGACGCTGTCTACACCCCAGCTGAAAGAGCGGATGGGGCTGGTCCTCTGCTCGTCCCAGATGTCCACCTGCTGGCCGCATGTTGCAAACACACCGTCTTTCTGGTGATGGTCGAGCCCTGTGAAGACTGTCTGCAATGGACAAGCATCATTTTTTTTATTATAGTAATAAAAATGATTCACTTATTCTCATCACATCTGGTCAGAGGTGAAGATGACTTACAGAGCAGGATGTTACAGAAACATGATGTAGCCACAATTTTAATTAAAATACTACACAATGTTGATCATACCTTGCCCAGAATTGTGTTAAGTGGCTCCTCTTCCTCTCCATAAGCCGGTGCCTCCATTTTCCATTGTTTGATAGTTTTGTCATCACCAACCTGCAACAGGCATCATGTTATAGAACACAAGCTTTATATTAAAGAATAGCTTCAGAATAAGTGTAATAATCCTAAAACACTCTTATGAGGGGCAGCATTCACCGTGAAGAAGGATGTTCCACAGTAGCGGACGACCATTCCCCGGACAAAACCTTCATGTGCTTGGAGCGTGTGGACACACTCGTGTGTGCTCAGATTCCACACTTTCACCTTGAGGATCAAATTAAATATTCAGTTAATGTTGTGCAGTTTTTATGTCACACTTTTAAAAGGTTTAACAAATGTATAATAGAGATAGTTACCTCTCCATCGCAGGAGCCAGACAGCAGAGTGGAGAGGCTCTTGCTGTGCTTGGCCATGCAGTTGACTCCATCTCTGTGCCCATCCAGGGAGGCCAAGAAAGGCTTAGCGAACACCCTCTCCAATTTAGTGGCATTCAAAGCCCGGGTGTACTCTCTACCCACCTCAAACGGATGAAGGGTTGGGTCATAGTTTCTAGGGACTGAAATACAGACAATAGTCTCATGTCACAAGATGATATTAGCTAAAAAAAACAAATGGTAAGTCTCACCACAAAACTGCAATATGATAAACGCACAAAGGTAGAGAAATAAACACCCATTCTAATAATTATATGACAGCTCTGTTTAGACAAATGACAACAACCAATTTTGAAATATTATTTTGTGCTATAAAATTCTGTACTAGAGTATTGTGATTGCAGAGTCCATACATGAATGTATACATTCATACATACATTTCATTTATCTTTTCACTTATTTGAAATGCCTAACTATGACCTGCTAATTCTTTATTTTCACCCGGTAACACTTTACTTCCAACACTTGACTCTCAACCTCCAATCCATCATTACTAACAACTATAGATACATTTAATAAATGGCTTGTAGCAGTTATGAAGTGTAGCCATTACCACTTATTACTTTTGTATATGACTACAACAGCGTTTTACTATATTGTCAGCTATGATCTCCAACAGGAGGACTTGTCCTTGTTAAAAACAACCTTCATAAAGGTTTATATCTGCTTACAGATAACAGTGTGTTTACACCACGAAGCTGATGTTATAATAGCCTATACATGCTAACACAGATTGTTTATGTCAGATAGCTAATGCGTTGCTTCTGAGTTAACAACATTTCCTCTTATTAGCCACATTCTCAGACTCTGTAGCATTACCTTACGTAACTGCCATATTAAAAACAAGTATGGTGTTATGTCTTATAGGTCCTGTTTAAAGAGCAAAGCATTACAACTAGCAGCCTGTGATTAGCATAGCAGAGTTTATAGTTTCTCACTTACCGCGCTGTATATCTAGTTTGGTCTCTCGGACATAGTCGTCCGGGTTCCTCGAGAGGACTTTGACTTTCATTTGGCGGCAGAACGAAATATGAATACACTTTTAAAACACAGTGAGATTAATTTTAAAGAAGAACAATATCAGTAAGCACAGGTTTCACCAGCCATGTGTTGATGAAGTGGCGTTAGATTTTTTTCCACCCGCATTCTGATAAGCCCCGCCCTACTCTGTCTCTGATTGGCTCTGATCCTGACATTCTTAATATAATCCAACCAATTGTACTCCTGAGACCCAAAATTGGCCACTATAACCAATCAGTGGCAGAGTAAGGCGGGTCTCGACAGAAAGCGGGTGGTGAAGAAAATGTATCGCATTGCATTGTGGGAAATCCAGTCCTTTTTTTTAGAAACAACTTTATTGAACCAACTATACAGGTATACAGTAGTAATAAAAATACAAATAAATGTTACAAAACAACTGTTAACCGTTTTACGTTTAACAGTTGTTTTGTATGTAAATTCAAATACTGAATTAATGTTTAATATGGATAGCCAGCTCTAAAAAGGATGGCTTGGTTGCTTGAGAATTTGGATATATGAATATAAAATTATCAAAATAATTAAAGCAAATTAATCAAATAGACCTATACTACTCAATAAATTCAGACAATATCTTTCCAAAGTAATAAAAGGTATGTCATCCTCTTTGCGTTATTGTGTAAGAGAAATAAAGAAACCGAAGCATCAAGTTGCAAAAATTTGCTCAAGTGACACCGGAAATGTGGTGACTGTTTTTCTTCCAAACAATTATTGATGAATGAAAAAACATCACTTCTTAAGTACTGTAGTAAAAGGTGTATGTATATAACAGGTGATGATGATAATGTGGTAATATTCATAATCATACATTTAATTTGTACCACGCTTTTCATTAATAGTGAAAGTGCTACAGCTTTATAGACATACATAGTATTTCTAATAATATTACTAGTCAAAAAATAATATACATTTTTGTCTTTTTAATCTATTTTCTTATATACAGTCTATGATTTTAGCTAGTATTTTTATTTTGAAGTTCAGAACCGGAAGTATATCGATTGATTAAATAATTTGACAGTCACGTGATACTCGCACAAGGTCGAGCAGGGGCTGAGCTGCTTGACATTTTGGACACCGCCACATGTGAAGAACGTGTTTTACTGTGAGAATGAGACAGTCGGGTCGGGTGAGTGAGACCACCGTACCTCCACCCTGTAGAGACTAACAGCTGCTGTCATGTAGAGTAGCCCTGAAGCGTTGTTAACACAGCTAGGTTAGGTTCAACTGAGCTCACCACCGGTAAACATGGGTTCCGCTCCGAATCACGGTACCGTTCCAGAGACGGAACTGTCCAACAAAGTCTCTGCTGTTTCGCTAGCCGGACACGTCCAGCAGCTCGTCAGCCATGTGAGGTTAGAAAATCTGGTGGCGGGACTGAGCGGAGGAGTGGTGTCAACACTGGTGCTTCACCCTCTGGACCTTGTCAAGATCCGGTTTGCAGGTATGAAATGCATCCATCAATCATTGTCTGATGTAATAATGTCATCAACGACGCCATCACTTCCCGATTGTCAGTTACTAGAAAAACTATCCTGTCACTTTTCTTCCTTGCATGGAAACAAATGAGTCCAGAACTCTGTTTAGAAATCTGATATTTTAAAATTAATGCGCTTATTGCTAAAGATACAGTGCTGCTGTGACTTAATCAGGTTCGATTTAGAAATGATTATGGTCTTAGGTTAAATTCGGCGTAGATATAATCAATCAAGCAGCACAGTTGTTCAACCAAATCTCCAACTATTGTAATAAAAACACTACAGCAATAAATATGCGTCTGTACATAATACAATGTAAGAAATAAAAACCAGTTGCTCATGACTGAAAATGTGTAGTCTTTCAGTAATATCATGTTTATTGTAACATTAACAGGGTGTAACAATGTCATTTTTTAATGTCTTTTTAATGCAGTGAGTGACGGGTTAGATTTAAGACCTAAGTACAGTGGAATATTGCACTGTATGAAGAGTGTCTGGCAGCAGGAGGGACTGAGAGGACTTTATCAAGGAGTAACACCCAATGTTTGGGGTGCTGGAGCATCCTGGGGTCTCTACTTCTTTTTGTAAGTAAGCTTATATATCTACTGGACCATGTATGCATCATCAAGTTATTTCTCATTCACAGTTGTAGCGGTGTGTGGGTATGTTTGTGTAACCTGCGTCATTTCCCACGCTGTCTCCCCCCCCCCCACAGCTACAATGCAATCAAAGCGTACATAAAGGAAGGCCGTCAGACTGAGCTGAGCGCCACTGAACACATGGTGTCCGCAGCCCAAGCAGGTTAGTCTTACATGTATCCCAGCACCTCCCCCTATCCTATACCCCCTCTATTCTAGGGGCCACGTTATGTTCTACATGTGACCTCTCACAGGGTTTCATGTATCTGCTTCCTGCTGGACAAGCAAGTTAGGCTTCTCATGAGAAAGAGAAAAGGAGTTTTTACCTTTTTCAACTGCAGGAAGATAAGCCTCTATGCTGTAATACTGGCACTGTGCAGTTTGATAAGTTAGGTGTGAATGCAAGGTTTGAATACATATGCGTTTTCATAAGTGAACTAATACCAGGACACAAGCTTTTTGACTTTTCTGACTTTTTCACATCACAAACGATGAATATGAAGGCTGTTACATCTTTTCAATTTTGGGCAGCTGCTCTGCAGGTGCGTTTGATTTGGCTGTAACTGCGGTAACCAGGCTGAGATAAGCCTCCTGAATTTGCACCCATAATGCTGTCGAAATTTTCGTTTACAATTTCTACCTCAGACTCTATGATCAGAGGCAGAAAAGAGGCATAGAGGCATGAAGGAGAGTGCACAGTTAAAGCAGCAGCACTCTGACAAAACACTCAACGCAGAGTGAAAAACATCCTCGAATGAATCAGATGAAAGAGGAGGGGGAGTTAACGGATAATTAGAATAGTTATAATCACAATTAAAGTCAGTTCTCTTTCAAATCAAACATCCCAATATGAATGGAAAGCCATGTTCTTGCAACTGCATTCATAACCTTTTTCTTTTTCTTTTTTTTTTAGCTCAAACATAGTTTAAGCATGTCATGTGATTAGGCATGGGATGATAACCGTGTTCAAGGTATACCGCGATTTGAAAAAGCCACGATAACCGAAACCCGCAAATTTTCTGTCATACCGTTCCTAAGGTATGAGCTGTCTCATGTCTGGTCAAAGACAGGAAGTGCTGGTCAGAAATCCCTCAGGTGGTGCAGCTGTAGCGTAGAGTATCACGACCCCTCACACTGTCATTACAGTGTATATTCAGGTTAAATTAACACGTCTGTCTTCATTTTTCCTCCTTTTAGGAACATTTTAGAGCTGTAATCACAATACCGCCATACCGTGAAACCGTGATATTTCTTCTTATGGTTATCATACCGCCAGAATCTCATACCGGCCCATGCCTACATGTGATATGCTACTTCACTACACGTTAACAACACACATTACTGGGACCATTACTGAAAAAATGCAGATGCAAAAATTCTTGTACAGCCTGAACTATTTGATGCATTACATAGATCTGACATTCAGGTTTGAGATCTTTCCAGTGTGCATATAGGAGTGAAAAGAAATTACTGTAATCTCCTAAGAGATGAGATCAGGAGTGTTTTTTGGCATGATTCATAATATGAGAACATTAATAAATAAGAACTGTTGTATCATTTTGAAAAATGGTGCTCAGATGATATTTAGGAATCTAACATGAGTCAGAAAATAAGAAACCACACTGTTGATTCACTGTGTGTGTGTGTGTGTGTGTGTGTGTGTGTGTGTGTGTGTGTGTGTGTGTGTGTGTGTTAAGGAGCATGTGAATCTAATAAAATAGCCAATGAACATACTGGCCTCTTTGCCACATGTTGTCTGTAACAATGTCCTTTCCCTCCTCCTCCTCCTCCTCCCTGTGCAGGCGTCCTAACACTCACCCTGACCAACCCCATCTGGGTGACCAAGACCCGGCTGGTGCTGCAGTACAATTCTGACCAAACCAGTAAACAGTACAAAGGAATGATCGATGCACTGGTCAAGATCTACCGCCACGAGGGAGTGCCTGGGCTGTACAAGGTTAGACATCCACAGTGTAATACACCAATACATGACATGCTTATTTTAGTCTATGGCAGGAAGTTGTGTGAAGTTGGAAGAAAGTTTGCTGCACCTCATTGGTATAAACAAACTACATCACATGACTGTGATGAAGTTGTGCACTGGTTCCTTATCACCACTAGAGGGCATCAGCTCCACATATTTCTGTAGTAGAGTGCTTATAACCAATAAATGATGTTAATAATTTACAGAATTTAAAGCTGTATTCACCAAATGTATTAATGTTATCTGAATTCCTATTAATGATAGAGAATAAGTGTTGCAATTTCCTCAGTGACAGTAAGAAAGCAGACATGGAGCATGAAACTACAGTGTGAGAGGAAAATGACTTGCAGAGCTTGTTCTTGTTGTAGGGTTATGTTCCCGGCCTGCTTGGTACATCTCACGGAGCGATGCAGTTCATGGCCTATGAAGAGCTTAAAAGGGACTACAACAAATACAGGAAAGCGCCTTCAGAGGCAAAGCTGGTGAGTCATTTAACCCGATGAGCCTCAGACGGCATGGAGACATGCTCTGTCATAAGGCTCACATGTTTTCAGTTTATTAAGAACAAACCCACAGTTGATATGTTGTAGCTAAAGAGGTGACTCATCAGTTTTCCTCCTCTGCTCTGTTTACTTCTCTCGTTCGCCATCACAGAATGCATTGGAATATATCGCAATGGCAGCATTATCCAAAATATTTGCTGTGGCGACAACATACCCATATCAGGTGGTGCGAGCCCGACTGCAAGACCAGCACAATATATACAATGGTGTTATTGACGTCATCAGACGGACATGGAGGTACGATACTGATCCACTCATCAACATCCAACAACTTGGTGTAATTGTGTATATCTAAAAACTGAAAAAGGTAGAGTAAAAGTCCCGCCTACTTTTTTTCCCCCCCTCTCTCCCCAGGAACGAAGGCGCCATTGGTTTCTACAAAGGCATGATCCCCAACTTGATTCGCGTCACACCCGCCTGCTGCATCACTTTTGTAGTTTATGAGAATGTGTCTCGCTTCCTTATGGGCCAAAGTAAATGAGGTCTAAGAGAAAGGAATGGACTCTTAGGACACATGACATGCTGGATACAAGAAGAAAAAGTATCAAGACAGTTAATCTCAGTAACTGGACAGTGCTCCGTGAATGTGAGAATGTGAGAAACATTCATTTGCACTGAGAATGAATGAAAAAGTTGCCAAACTGAGCAGCAGAATCAGTGGTGAATTATTTTTCTACGCATTGTCAGTGATCATGTTCACATGCATGTCATTCTTTGAATTTTGGTCAAAAGTATGTCGCGCTACATCACAAAGGATGTATTATTGCTGTGATTTTTTTTATTTTGAACTGATGTGTACGTCAGTGATTCAGAGGAGGCGTATCAAAGCTATGTTTACATTTGATATGTTCTGGCAGCGGAAAAGAAACCATGCTGAACTTTTAAGTGCTGCATATCAACAGCAAACGAGAGATCTAAATGTGCTCAGGTTTCCAGTTGCATGCATGGGTGATATACATTTGTAAGTGTGTTGCTTTTAAATTATTGCTTTTTTTTTTTTTTTAAACAAACCTCAACAGTGTAGATTCGTCCTACAGTTGACAAGGTTATTTTTGTTTCCTGGCAAAAAACTATATTGACATTGCTTTATAACCACATTTTGTCATAAAATCTGAACTGTGCTTTTGTCTGAATTGTCTCACATTTGTAAATACATTAAATGTATTACTTTGTGGCTATAATGGATTATGTGCATCATCTCCTAAACATTACTAGAAGTCATATATTTAAGGTAAAATTGTTATAAAAGATGACTTTATTAACAGTAATAATGCATATAAACAGGTCACATGACTACATGGTTTAAATATTGGCAGTGTCTTGTCACAATGTCTGTAAATTGGTCCCTTTATTCCAACAGCAGAAAAGCTACAGTACAAAGTTTATTTCTGGAAGACAGAATGACACAGTATTCTTGTTTATAGGCCTGTCAACTAATATAGTATTTAAAAAAACATTCAAGTTACCATCAGTGATGCTGTGAGGCCTCAGCAAGCTGTACCTGATCATTTTGGTAAGCCAGATAACATGCTGTTATACTACCAGGACCGGTCGCTCCCTTTCATGTAACATGATTTATTTAGGAAGTTCCTCAATGATAATCCTGGATACAGAATTCCACCCTGTAGATGCGTCACCTCTGGGATAGTCAGCGCAGGTCCCCACCCACACCGCCACGTCCACCAGCCCTGCTTTGACACCCTCACACATCCCTTCAACTGGCAGGAGAAAAAAAAAAGAAGAAGAAGAAGAAGAAGACGGTGCAAATGAATTTCTGGAAACACCCAAACTGCCTACAGACATAAATAATGTTAATTGTTAGGTTTTCTGACACGGTGGTGAACTTTCCAAAACCTAAATGTAAGAGTGTGTGACTTTGCTTTAAAGTCTTAAAATTGTTAACAAGACTTTCTAGACTCCAGGGCAGTTTAACAGCCACTTAAAGGGATAGTTTCACATTTTGGGGTAATAGGCTTTCTTGTCTTCTTGCAGAGACTTCACTAGCTGTCACTGCCCTGCTGGCCAAGAAATAATCCGGCACATAGCCACTTGACATTTTTCTAACTTGTGTTTTTGTACCGATTGAACAAACAAGATCAAACGCTAATTAGTGCGCTTTAGAGCTGTTGGAAGGTGAACTGTGTTTCCTTTGGACGGAGCCAGGACAGCTGTTTCCTTCTGTTTCAAGTCTAAGCTGAGCTAAACTAAGTGGCTGCTGGCTGTGGCTTCAAATCCCCCATAAAACTGTCAGAATGGAAGACAATAAGTGTTGAACAATATTAACAATTATTAACAATACACACAAGATCCATGTACATTTTAATGCCTCAAGAATGCACTGTGAACATAACTCCAGTCCTACCTGAGGAAGTTCTGTGGATGTTGATGGTTGAGTTGAGCTCTGGACTTCCTTGGTCTAAGTAGATGATGGACTCTATGGGCAGAGGTGCTGTACACTCTGCTCCGTTGAAGGTGAAGTACCACCTCTGGCAGCACGCGTTCTTACACTTGAGTCTGAGGGAGCCGCTGAACAGGACTCTGAGGGTGCTGTCTGTACGCAGCTTGGTGAACGTGCAGTCCTGCAACACAGTGAACCAGAGAGTGTGTACTGCTTAAATGCACTGTGGCGGCTGCATGTGTTTTTTTAAGTGATCGTCAACTCTTAAAATGTTATACTGCCATCATGTTTTGTCTTGTTTTTTATGGAGCAGCTGTCGTCTGAGTACAAGATAATGAGTTCACGACGGGACAGTTTCACCAATCATTTTGTGTGAAGCATGGACGCATGTTGTCCCTTACACTGTTTTCTATTCATGTGAATGATTGAACTCAGATTAAATCTTGTAGACTTGGGTTAAAGTAGATCATTTCATTGTCGGCATCCGACTTTATGCAGATGATTATCAACTGTGAGGTCATATACTGCCCAAAATAAATACATAAACATTATTTTGGATGAGTATCTGACAAAAGGATATTGCTGTTTTGGTTAATTCAACATGAAAACCCGTCATAACAGTGCAGAGCAAAGTAAATGACCTTTCTAGAACTATAAGTGTGTGTCCTGTTTCAGATTTTGCCTCTGGCTTTTTTGGGGGGGGGGTTCTTTGAACATTCACATTGTCAACAATTTGTTACAGATCTAAGTATTAGGTTGCTTCTGGGCTTTCATTGGTTTGTACCACTGATGGGATAGAATAGGAGCCTCCAGAAATCAGATGTACATGTGGGATGGATTGTCTTTGAAGAGGCTTTAGAATGGAACTGAACAGTAGTTGTTTTATTTAAAACAGGCGGCAATGTAATATTCATGACGCACAGAGCAAGTTTATATATAATGAATGACAATGTTCAGTACAAACAAATTATGTATACATTGTGTCTTGAGAATTAACTAAAGCCTCATGTGACGAACAATTGAACTATAGACACAGACAGCTGGTTCATACAGGCTAAATGAAGAGCTTTGTTTATGAGGCAAAGTTCATTTCATATTATATGATTTTTAAGGGCTATGCTTTTTTATTAAAATGCCTTTCTGTTTTGATGTAGGTCTTTTGGATGGAGGTTTTATTTCTTAATTATTTATTTCTCCGTAGAGATGGTTAACCCTTTTTGTTTGATATGTTAAGAGTAAGATGTTGGTTCTTGTCAGACATGTTTCACCACTGCAATGATATGTTTGGTGTCTTCTGAGTCCATGTGTGACACAATAAATAACACAATAAAACACCAAGACACTCACAGCTACTTTACCCAGGTCGATCCCATAATTCAGAGAGTTCCAGGCACACTGCTTGTAGTTGGGTCTCCAGGGCTCTTCGAAGATCTCGCTGATGCACTCGCCTTTCTCACCTTTGAGTCCGTCGCGGCCAGGGATGCCCGGCGTCCCAGGGATGCCGTTGGCCCCAGGGTTACCGTCTCTGCCAGAGGTTCCTGCTGGCCCCTGAAGGCAGCTGCCAAACTGGTAAAACAATGAAGAGAGGAAGAAGACATAGAAATGAATGATGAAACAAAGACATACTGGAGCAACATCAGTGTATTGTTATCTAATTTCCTGATTCAGGGTTTCAATCTTTTCATCCTGAGGGTTAAATTCCTTGTTTGGGCTGCATGCAACGCAGACACCTAAATGTTGCCAACCACTCAACCATCACACACAAGAAGCCAGATAAAACCTCATTTACAAGACATACAAACAATAAAACTGCCATCGGCCTGATCCTGGTTTATGGGCAGAAATAATTGTAAAAACAGATGTGATCCAGATGATGGCAAAGCAATAGAACCAGCACCCATTAAACCATTAAAACCACTAAACCATGAAGCGAGTGTAGAACAGATTGTGTGTTAATGAGGAACTGAAGGCTTGGTGACGGCCAATATGAGTGGGTGTCTGACCGCGCATCTCTCGGTTGATTCATTGTCCTGCTGAATCTGCTGCAATGTTTAAACAGATGCTGCATCTTACTCAAAAGTGACTCAAATACACACAGACGTACCAACACAGACAGCAGAGCTTGCCAAAACTGCCCTACCACATACAGAGATAGACACAATGTGTTCCTCAGAGAGACATTTTGTCCAGCAGATTGCAGTGTGTAATGTAGGTTAGCAATCAAAGCTTTTTTGTTTTAGTTGGAGTTGGATTTTAGTGTTGATTGGGGGTTTTGTAAGTCCGAAGATAAACACACCAACATGTAGAAGTGCGTCTTTGGCCTTAACCATTCTGTTGCAACTTTAGTCCTCCCTGGTCTAAACTGACTCGGTCTGGTTTGACTGTTTATAAAGCATAAGGTATAAATTATCACCCAATTCTGTGTTAGACCTTTTCAGCCAACTTCATTCCAACTCATTCCCACAGGTTTTACACATATTTTTGGAAATTATGGTCAATAGACCTCATTTAAAAGAAACTATACCTCATTTTTGAGTTAATGTCTGTTGTCTTCCCAAATCAAAATTGACCCAAGGACAAAAAAAGGGTTAAGCAAACACTGATGCCAGAGGGATTTGGATCTGGGTTTTTGTTGGGTCATTGCTGCCCTTTTACTCATCATGCAGCTGTGGAGTAGTTAGGAGGTACGTGGCCAAAAGGCATCATGTCAAAAAAAGTTCCCATGCAGGAGAGAAGAACAAAGAGCTTTTGCTACGGTTTCAACATTGTGTCCAGACTTTAATCCCAGGGGTGAAGTCAAAAATTTTATTTCAGATGTTGTGAATCTAAGAAAAAAAGAGTGAATTACAGTATTTTGATGTCTGCTGCCGTGAAGCAGATGGTTGTGTGTCTGTTTTAGGCATTAAATGGCTTTGCTGGAGCAACCTGGAGATGTGACATCATCTCTATAGGAAACTGGAAAGCCTGTGATCAAACCAGTAGATTGTGGGTTGGTATGCATACGCTGTAATGGATCTGGAATTTGCCTTAATGAAAAAGAGACTAAGCTCCTTGGGTAATAGCTGGCAAAGTGATGGAAATACTTTGCATTGGTTGATATTCAGCAACTTTAAGGAAACTTCCCAGTGTTTTATTAGGGTTTGGATTTTTGGAGAGTTTTCAAAGCAGTGTAATGAATGGATCCACTGTCCACTTAGCTATACACAGCTGACTTTTGTATTAGCTTCCACTCTGGTGTTTCTATAGTGGTGCTGCCTGCCTGCATGAATTAAACTCCAGCCTTGCTAAATATTAGTAGCATACAGCCCATTACTGTAACTGAAGCATAAAGGCGGCATTTGCAAAAAAAAACTGCTGAGGTGTCAGTATTGTTTCATGCATTACTCAACACTGAAGCGTGGACTGAAGCTCTGCCAGAGCATGCAGACGGTGGACTTTATGCTTTGGCTTTGATAGTTTTTTAGATTCAAAGGATCTAGAGAGGATATGCAAAATAGGATTTTATGATTACCATGTTGTTCAAATAAGTAGATCTTCTTCTCTCAGCATGTCTAGTGCAGTTGGGCTTTTCTGCATCATTTCCAGCACACTAGATACAGACGGCAACATAACATGCTAGTCATTATATCCTTCCAGTGCGGTGAGAAAACTGTATCTCAGCTGCGCTACAAGGCTTTGAAGGTCTGCGAATAGCAAACGCTTGAACTTAGTGGGTTCTCAAAGTGGGGTGTGCAGACTTCTAGGAGTCCCTGAGGGAGGTCTGCAGGGTCCAAACAAAATAAACAATAGTTTCACTTTCATTTGATTCCCAGGAGATTAGTGAGAGAATGTGTGAACAGTCTGTTCCTCCACCTACAGCAGAGATGGTTATGTAATTCTATACCAAAATAGACTCAAACTGGGGAATGCTGGCTTTGAGAATTAAATAGTTTAGAATGTGGTTCAAATATCAATAATTTCACCCCAAAATCAAACCTACATAACCTTTTTCCTTTTACCTTTTTTTAGTGGTCAGAAAGACAGAGAGATAACACAGAGAGGCAGACAGTGAGTCAGACCAAACTTCCTCTCTGGTCTGCTGGAGAGCAGCCAAACCTGAAATAATAGAGAACCAGCTGACCATACCAAAACCTTAAAGAAAATAAGACATTTCTCATCTCTGGCTGGTACCAGGTCATTTTGGAGGCCATTTTAGCCACAGTGGTAACCACACTGTCATACTAAAAGCCTAAAAGGGGATCATGTGAATCAGCACAAACTTTTTTGTGTGTGTGTGTCCTTTTTGGGGGAATTCAGTCGTTTAAAAGTCACTTTTGGCAAAACAGCAATGCATGACACAAGCAAACATGATCTCATGATGAGTTTAAGAAACATAACATGCAAAGTGCCCTATGCATTTAAAATATAAAAAAAGTGCACTTAATGGCAATAAAGTCATTTTGTGCCATAATTATATATCCACGTGACAGCTTCTAGCCACAAAATCAAGCCACAAAGCATCAGTGTGCCACATGTCTACTTTTAGAAAGAAAAAAAAACGATAGGGACTGCATGTTATCTTTCTCCAATCTCTTACCTTATCGGCGTCAGGATCCTTTCGGTATCCTCTATTTCTCACCTTTTCCACGCCATAAAGAGGTAAAGCCAGGCACACAAGGAGCAGCAAGCGGGCAACGAGAGGAGACATCATACAATAGACAACGGACAGCTGCGTGTGCGCTCTTTCTCTCTCTCTCTCTCTGAAATCACAGGCGACAGTTTGACTCCAGCTGCAGCCAGTTTTACTCTAGAGGAGGGCAGGACAAGCGGGAAGGAGCCAGTCAAGTTGCAGGAGCGCACTCTAAGGAAAAAACCTTTCCTAACATCTCAGGGACATTCATATGAGCAGTGCCAGAACGCTTTTGACACACTTTTAATATACTGATGTGGCCAGATGTGTGTCTACTGTCTGGCATGTGTTAAATCTATTATAATAAACATACTGTATTAATTACACACAATAGCCTTTATGTTATGTGATCTGTTTCTTTTGGATGATAGTGTTAAGCAGTATTGGTTTATATATATATATATAAAGACCAAAAGACATACATTCCAAAAAATGTTTATTATTTAGTATTTTATCAAAATGAAATGCAAAATGAAATTCACAAGATAGGCTACATAAAAAACAGCAACATGGCTCACAAAAGAGCATTTCATAGAGTACACTAGATCTAGATACACCATAAGCAAAGAACCCCATCCACATGCCAGAATAACAATATACAATGACATGGATTCCCTTTTTATTAGTGTCATTGGGATTGTTCGGTCTCTCCCAAATATAAAAAGGTAAATACAATTAAGAGAAGGATGAATTCCTTACACAGCAAAATAGACAGTACAGCATGAGACAGGTGGTAAAATAACTACAGAAGGAGAGATATATGGTTTGTGTGTTTTAAATAAACCCTGAACAAAGTCTCAAATCCTTTTTTGTGTGTGTTTGTTAATGACTATTCATGCTTAATAATCAGTGGTTTGTGCTTTCAGTTACAAATAGTGCAACGCCTTTTTGATTTGTTTCCTCATATTGATTCAAAACCATATGAATCTGACACCTACACTGGGAGCATGTTCAACCATCACACATGTCAAACATCTGTAGGTTCTTTGAAGATCTTTGAAGGTGAGGAAATACTCAAAGGAAGGCACATTCTTTAAAACAAAAAAACTAAAAAAAAAACTATAAAGCTATACTTGATCCAAATCCACAAGACACATCTTTGAAGAGGAACTGCAGAATATGTGTTTTTTGTACAACAGAAACATGTAGGACACTTGAAATACACATACAGTTAAAATACAGTTTTTAAGAAAAGTTCATCAAAAGACTCACAAATTCAACTTGGTTTAAAAATCAGTATGCCTTTTATCAACGTAGTAAAAAAAAGAGTAGCATACTGTGTGTATTACTACATGAGCTTTAAAGACAAAACCCCCCATTACAGGAAGCAGAATAAGACATTCAATACAAGTGTTTACCACAGGAAGACTTTCCTTACTCTGAATGTTTGGTAACATCATGACCTCTTAACAAGATTCTCAGTGTCACGACTAGTCCAGTGAGAGACTTCATTTCTAAAAAATAGAATATTTACACAAATATTGCATTTATTCACTAATATGTATTCTACACATTTGAGCTACAAAGCTACAAAACGGTATGACTAAAGTTGTTCATGCATGCTATAAAGTAAATGACCATTGGTAGTTGTATAAGTGAGCTGCGGCAACATCCTCTGTACACTGGTCCAAAATACCACCAAATACTTGAGGTACTTTTTTCTGGCCATGGACATTCACTGACTACAACTTAACCAAGACGATCATGATCACGTGTATAGAACTAATATGATGTATGATAGTACATGGGTTGAAAAAGATGCATCAACCAACATCACTTGTCTCAGTGGTTTCAAAGTTGGATGGATGGAAAGATGGATGGATGGATGGATGGATGGATGGATAATTTTGGGGGTCGGATGTCTCAGCAGTTGCTGTCCTTTGTGTCCTTGCTCTCCTCTGGCACCTTGTGTACCAGCTGGTGGCTGGATTCTTGAATGCTGCTGCTGAGTGATCGGTTTAAAGCTGAATGCTGCTGCCTGACCTCTGACAGCTCGCTCTTTGGAGTCATCCTAAACCAGCCAGGACACATTAGACATTACTGGTAGTTATTAAATGCACAGATATGGTTCTGTATAAGCATACTATGAAACAAAACAATCACATGTTCACAATAGAGAGGAGCAAAAAGATCAAACTTGTAACTATTCCAACTATACTTCTCATTCGTCTCACTTACCTCCCATCTGGGACTCTGTGTAAGCTCTCCGAGCGGCTGCTGACCTTACTGGAGTTTCCTCCTTTGCTGCGTCTCTCTCCCCCCTCCCTCTCTCTCTCCCTCTCCCTGTCCCCGCGCCTGGAGCTTCGGCCGGAGGTGCCCCTCTCCATGTGCTCCCTGGCTGACATCTCAGACAGGGAACCTTGTGTGTGGGGATCGTGATTGCCTAGAGCCGAGGTCCCTTGATTGGTGGTGGTGGCGGCGACGGAGGCGTTGGTGGGTGTGATGCCGGTGCTTGTGCCCATAGATTTAGAGATGACCTTGAGCTTGTGGGAGCTCGGCTTGTAGTGCTTCTTCTTGTGCTGGACACGGCTGTTGTGCTTGAGGAAGAACTCGCAGGACTCCTGGAGCACCCGGCGGCTCTCACTGATGGGACTGTGGGTCACAGAGCATGACAATGAAATCAATCCACACATTGAATTGGCATGGAAACTGAATGTGAACATGTACCAGGACAAGAGAAATGGTCTTACTCTCTCTTGCGGGTCCTGTTGAAGAAGTAGGCCCACTGTGAGCATGTCTTTTTACTGCTGACCCAGAACACTGCAGATATTCCAACCACCAGAGTCATCAAGTATTTCACCAGAAACAAGGAGAGGTCAGGACGGTCATGCTCTGTTGTCTGAAAAAACCCCAGAGATAAACACAAACTGCAATGAAATCCTTGTGATAGTACGAGTGTGTGGAAATTAACAAATCCAATTTTTTACTGAAGACAAAATCAAGCCTTTGAACTTTTCGCCTGAAGTACTGACATTTGAAAAAGACTTAACTAGTTTGTTTTTCTCTTGTGTTGCCCTTTTCACAAGTTTTCTTACATTTTTTTCTCTCTCCTGTTTTCACACAATACTGCAGCACACATTAGTTCATGTATTACACATTACATTTTTGGAAACTGTTTTAAAATCATAACATATACAGAAATAGAATGCTTTCTCTCTACTTGTCTTGTTTTATTTTTTTGGGGAAAAAAACAAACTTATCGTGACTGTCAGGTCTATTTAAAAAAACAGCTCATTTCATTTTAAGAGCAAATAGAGTGTGTGTATTGCTCATAAAATGGTGCTCTTGGCTGTAGAGTCAGTCTTCTGGGTCTGATGGTTTTTATGTGGTGTTTTATTTTCACCCCGTTACGTTAACATCTCATCAAACCTCTGTATGTCTAACAAAAATGTAGTGTTGCATTTCTGTTAAATGATGTGATCAGACCACACCAAGAGGTTCGTTTGATCACTACAGGTATGCATGTACTAATGTTACTGACAAGATAAAACCATTTTTAGCTGCTTGTAGTTTCATTAGGAATCAAAAGTAGGAATCATTTAAAGCCTTTTGGATTTTGATGACTATTTTGTAGCTTTAAAACATGCTTTGACTCTTCCCTATTTTAAACACGCTAACATTAACTTAGTGCTTTCCTCTAGTCAACCATGTAAGTTGTTTATAATCTGTCATTTGGCTTTAACTTGAATCCCTTCAGTGAGTAAATAAGCCTCATCTACCTTGTATGAGCAGGGGATGCTGTACTCTTGACAGCGGTCGTTGATCCAGGTGTTCTCCCAGGTGCTGCGGTGACTCAGTTCGTAGGTGTAGCATGCCAACAGGGTGACCAGCGGGACGAGGTAGAGGCAGCTGAACACGCCGATGCGGATCATGAACTTCTTCAGCTTCTCCTGGTTGCGCTCATCGTGCTGGATGACTTGCCGGACATGGTTGAGAGAAACGATGCCTGCCAGGATGAGGCACAGGCCGACTACGACACCCACGCACAGAGGGGCCAGGACAAAGTAGCGCAGGGCATCCAGGTCGTAGAGTCCAACGAAGCAAACCCCGCTGATGTTGTCCCCTTCCACTTTGTTGAGGGCCAGCAGCATGACGGTCAGAGCACCGGGGATGCCCCAGGCAGCAGAGTGAAACCATACCTAAGGACAAGAGGACACAAAAACATTGTTAAAAGCCTAAAGCTGAACCCTTTTGAGCAATTTTTAAAATGTACATTCATTCGAGCTACTGCATTTGAGTATTTCAAAATGTGGACTGGCACTCCTGGTTCAAACTGGGCTCTTTAAATTCCCCCTTTATTGTCTTCTCTGCTCCAATCTCCTTTCTCCCCTCTGTTACTTCCTTCTGAGGCAAAAATGCCACTTACCGCTTTTTTCTCTATGGCCTCACAGCTCCACTTGGGTCCAGCTGCCAGGAACCAGGTGATGGTGAGAATGACCCACCAGACGATACCTGCGATGGAGAAGAAGTAGAGGAGCATGAAAAGCAGAGTGCAGCCTTTACTCTGAGAGCCTAGCACCACTGTATCCACGCCGGCAGGATGGGCCGCCTTGGTGCAGGCCGCGTTGTTCCCCAGCAGGAAGCCGATGAAGTAGATGAGCGAGACGAAGCTGTAGCAGACGGCGTAGAAGATTATGGGCCGCTCGGGGTAGCGGAAACGTTTCACGTCGATGAGGAACGTGAGGAAGGTGAAGAGTGTGGCGCCCAGGCAGATGATGGAGCACACGCCGATGAAGCTCTTGGCAAAGTCGATGTCGTGGGGTTTGAAGTACATGTTGGAGCAAGGCGGAGCGCAGTCCTGGGCGCCCAGGAATGCTGAGCTGAGGCCCGGCTTGGTTTTCAGCTGCAGGGGGCACCAGAAGCCCAGGTCCCTCTTGGCTGATGCGGGGCTCATCGGGGTGGTGGCCGTAAGCTCAGAACCATCAGGGAAGCCACATGGGTCCAATCTAGAGGACAAAAATAAATCCTTTAATGAATCAACAGCCTCTGCTTTTGTGGATCGTCTATAATTGTGGTTCGCTTACTTGTCGCACTGCAGCTCGGGAGGCCAGCTGATACCGAAGACTCTGATGCTATCCTTGCAGTCGGACACAACGGTTTCACACTGCTCTCGACACGGACGGATCACTTTGTTCTCCTCGGTGCATGCTGGGAAGAAGGCCTGGCAGAGGAAGTGGTGTACATCTGGAGAGCAGCGCAGGTTGGCCATAGGCATGAATGGCTGGGAAGAGATAAATTCAATTATGATCATAACAAATGTGACAGTGTTACAGCTGTGGTTCCTGCTTACATCAAGTAGATGAACTCACTCAGTATGTTCTAAGCTTACTAGGTAAGTACAGATACACACACTTTTTTGTCATATAACACAGCCTACAGTAGGTAAAGAATGACAAATCGAACATTTTTCACACTGCTCTCACACTGTCACTATATAAATGAATTCCACTATGCAGGCTGTGGCAGTGGCCAGCAGTGTGTGGAAACGTTGGATTTAAACATTTGTTTTTTCCCCAGGAAAACATCTGACCATTCTAGGCAGATAGCAATCAATCAAGATCAATCTGAAGAGACAACCCACAGCTTGAAAACAGACATACTTTTCCCCTCTGGTTTGATTATGGAACCTTGTGTGCCAGAATAATGCCAGATATTTTTTTCCTGTGAATTGAACTGGATAATTTCATCTCCTCAGACTAAAAATTAACTTGTTAATCCCATATTAACCGCATAGTGCCGGTGATGATTGGTCATTTTAATTGGTCAAAAGCCAAAAAGGCTTTACAGTAAGGTATTAACTTCATTTTGTTGAGCTCTGGAGCTCTACAGCGCCACACAAAGGGACCATTCACTGGCTGGGAACCGTTTTCCTCCGTTTCAACACCGTGGTCAAGAACTTGGGAACTGGGGGACGAAGGGGGGTTGGTGCAGTATAGGTGGCAGGAAATGGGAAATGGGCGCCCGGACATTTGGAAACACACACACACAAAACACAGACAGACCAAGAAGGCTGGAGAGCACAGAGCTGTTGATAGGTCAGGCTGCTGAGGAGCCATAGTATTAGTGTGTCTACTCCATGTGGGGGGTTATCAGTCAGTGGCATAAACATCCCATAATACTTTGTTCACTCAGAACTTCTATTGTCTGAATCGTCTGAGACAATCCAACCTAATACACACACAGATAGACTAAATATTTGTACACAAAACACACACACACACACTCTAACACAGTCCACTATTCAATCTTTCTTTTTTTTTCTCTCCTGAAATCCAGTCTGGCAGTAAGCCCACATCTTTGGGGCCTGGGCTTGCCCCCTCTGACAGTAAGCGTCCTTGTTTCTCTCCTGTGGAGGTCCTGGACTCCTTCTCAAAGAGCTCCTCTTGCTCAACAATCTGACCTTTTATTTGCTTTACTGTAAAAACTGCCCCAGATTTCAGAAACCTGCAACAAGTATTACATAAAAAATATGAAATTATTCACAAACGTGGGCTGAACACTAACTTTTCAAACTTTCACTTAAAGTTTTAAGACTTGCAAGTGCTTCCTGTCTATCACAATATACCAGTTCATCTTTTTGTCCTCTTTGTATTCTAACACTTCAAACTCTTCTGTGTCAAAAGCTGGCAAACACTGGCGGAATCTGGGACCAAGGGCGGAAAAAGGTTAGCCCTCCTCCGGAAAATCCTACTGAGAGGCTGGACTAAGCCCGGGCTGCAGCACAAGTCTGTTTGATTACAGTGTCTGGGATTTGTGATAAATCACTGCATACTTTCAAAGAGAGCTATGTGCAGTATGTAATGTTGAATGTAGGCCACAGAGTGTAAGCCTGTCACCTGGGAGACAGGACTGTAGAGGTAAGACTGTGTAGAAAAAAGGGGGGGGGGGCAATGAGTGAGTGATTAACAGAGAGAATACTCATTGTGGTATGCAGGGTAGGCTTTGTGTGGGACTGGGCGTGTCCCTCCCCTTCCTCCAGAAATCAAAGGCCCACACAACAAAGTCGATAGAGTTGCCCGTGGCCAAGGTTGCTGTGAAATAAGAAGCCTTTACCTTTGCCAGATGCCACACAAAAGACTCCTTCAACAGATCACTGTTCACGCTCGACACTCTCACACCAAACATGTGTAACTCAAACTCTGGCCTTAAGGAATGTCAGGTATACAGGATGCAACTACTATCAGACAAATGTCTCTGCTGAGGAGAGACACAAGACAGCATTGAGTCTTAGGCAGAAGAAAACAGAAAACAGGTTTGTAGCCATCATAGAGCTATGGAGTTAGGACAAAGACAACATAACAGAGTCCATTCACACACCATTTACACCATGCACAATTTTACATTGAACTAGAGCGGTGTAATGAAATATACATTATAATAATACTTATATATTATAATGAGACACTGCAGAAATTATGAAGATTTCATTTCAATTTCAATTTTCCAAAAGAGGATAAACCTTTTTTGAATGTATTAGTGGAAACAGTGTCTAAACTTCAAGCTTCTGAGTGAGTGTTTCTGAGTGACGGCCGGTGTTGCTAGTCAACTTCTGTGGTTTGCATTATGTCAATACATATATTACATTTTTCACTAAGGCATCTATCCTCTTATAACATTTGAGGGGACTCAGCATGTTTGTAGCAAGCCAGGCTAACTGTTAAATGTAATTTCAACACTGTTCATCCTGTCCTAAACTACATAGAGGGTATAACATACAGCTAACCAGCTAACAACAGTGGCTGCTGGAAACTAAGAAATACTACAAACCAATATGTGTGCCCGCCCACACAGAAATCTAACCAATCAGTAGTGACATTTAAAGCTGCAAATGTGCAAAACAGCCCAATTTGGATTAAAGTGGAATTATCGCTATAAAACATGTCTGCTCAAACAACTGCGGTCTTTTTGAAGATAATCCTGATGTTTTCATTACGAAGCAACTTCAATGGCAACTTTCAGACCTGAGTATGCAGTGTGTAACGCCCCTCTGAAACATCTGCCTTGTAGTTCATTGACATCAATAAGAATGTTCTTCTTTCTTAATGTAATTTACTTGTTAAAGGACCCTACATGATATGTTCCAGGAGGAAGATGTTTGAGTTGGCTCAGCTTTAGTGTGGCAGTGTATTGTTGTTGTTTTTGTCCTTTAGCAGGTTGATGGTTATGGTAATTGACAGTGCTCAATAACAATTAGCCATGATTTGAGGACTAACCATGGCGGGTAAACTGTGTGTGCCTGTTGATGACCGTTACAAAATAGTAATTACGGTTCAATCAATATGCGCATTTGAACACTGAGAGACGCTGACATTTAAAGACTGAAGCCACTAACAGCACTAATAATAGCAATTATTTTGAGATGATATTCATTATCTTTAAATGTGACCAGAATGTGAATTCAGGAAGTTTTTTTTTAACATAATTACAATATAATAACAACTCTCCACAGAAACTCAGACTAATGAGATTCTTTAAAGTGGGTTAGCAGCTGTTTCCCCCATTAATATACATTTTCCCCCTTTTAGAAACACACTTAAAGGTTGGAAAAATAATCTTACTCTACATTGTTTGACACTCTAACATATACAGTATATTCCTGCTCTTTATTGCATAGAGTTATTAGTGTTTAAGGGATTAAGTAAAGTGGCCAAAATCACTATCAAAGGCAGGGGGAAAATATTTAACACGTTAGGCCTGTAAATCAAGAAGTAATTATTATTTTCATGAATCCATTTTCAGGAAAAATAAAAGACACTGTATTGGCAG
Organism: Scomber japonicus; assembly: GCF_027409825.1. Classification (NCBI taxonomy): domain Eukaryota; kingdom Metazoa; phylum Chordata; class Actinopteri; order Scombriformes; family Scombridae; genus Scomber; species Scomber japonicus. The sequence continues at coordinate 21,729,472 of NC_070587.1, read as the reverse complement.
GAAACTACTCTGGCTAATGCCTAACAAGGCCAATATTGGCACAATATATTAACAAATTGATATATGGGCCTTACTTAGTGGTAATAAATAAAAATTGGGGGTAATGACATGATGACTTACATCCATATTACTGGCTGCAATATCCTGATCGTAGTGCTCCATCATGTTGGGAAAGAAAGTCATGTTGTAGGGCATCCCCAGGCACCGATGCACTTTGATTGGCTCACAAGTAAACAGGCTGTGGGCACTGCAGCCTCCTGCCCATAACAGAGCCAGGCACACCCACAGCGGTCCTGGCATCAGCATTGCGTTGGCTGATAGGGAGTGTGTCTCAGTGAGTGTGTATCTTCTCTCGTGGTGTAAACTAGAGCAAGTTTGTTTTTGGCTCAGTGTGAGGATATCTTGGCCCAAATGTTGAATTCCCCCTGGCTCACACTCTCAACCGCGTTCCACTTCCCCTGGGCTCATCTTAATGGAGACGGCGGGTGCAGCAGCAGCAGGTAAAGCTTTCCCATTAGTCCCCTGTTTGGTCAGCAGGTGCTGTCACTGATAGGAATCCCACATCTCTGAAAGGGAGAAAAAATATACAGAACTGGGTTTATACATTCAGTTACACAAGGACTTAAGCTTATTTTGAAAGGTGTGTTTTGCTCTACAACCATATTTTGTTAAGGTTTATCTTCAGGAAGCCCAGCTGAGAAGATTCTTGTTGTAGATTATTGCTACACTTACTCCAGAACTTCAAGATAGAGACACGCTGAAGCCCTATCATCAAAGCAGTTTATCATACAACCGCTCATTGTGCTGTCATCTAGAGGATGAAAATTAACTCCTCATATTTCTCCTACAGGTCCCTTGAGGTCCCAGGCTCCAGGTTTGGCATGCACTGCTTTGAGATGAATCAGTCAGATGGATTTAAGGGACCAAAATCCAGTCAATCCCCGTGCAGGCTTTTCACTGCACGCACGCACACAGTGGGTGGGGAATGCTAAAGATCCAGGGTGATTCAGTAGAATGAGTCTCGGCTTGTTGATGCACATTAAACTTCACATTAAAGTGTCACAGTTTCACGAACAAGAAGTATCTTAAATGGCTGACAGCCCAGTGAATACAAAGACCCAGTATCAGTAGGTTCAGGTTGCTGTGCATGGTAATTTTATAAAGGATAACAGTTGTGGCTTTATATACCACCACATACACTTGTCCCATACAAATAAGCTAAACACACTAATTCAGAAAGTGGTGTCAAAGTGAGTGGGTTAATCCACTTAAATGTTAACCGTTCTGTTGAGGCTATTGTGGTATGTAAAATAGCCAGTAGCATGCAGTTCTTTGTATAAACATATGGCATTTTACAATAGAGACATTACTCCTTATTGTTTATACAGGTGCTTGAAATTCTGATGTTTATCGCTGGTGGCAAGAGTTTACTTAGTGTTACCACATCCCTGTTTAAATGATAGGTAACCATATTCATTACAGTGTGCGTTGAAGTCCTGTAAATTCCTGTAGCTGGCCTCAAATACTAATAGAAAGCATTTTTTGCTGATTATTAGCATAAAGTTTTCGGTTAGCACATTAGCAAATGATTGAGAAGAGTAGCAAAACAAATGCTTAACAAGAAACGTTGCCAACAACAACGAAGCTATGTTAGGTGAGTAAAAACACATTCACAAAAAAATCATATCATGTAACTAATACCCAGCATATTCCCGCAGTTTAGCGACTGGAATAAATGTCAGTTTGCCGAGGGCTGTGTCGGCGTTTTCCCGTCATTCACACGCCAGCTGCGGGCAGACAGTACAGTAAACATGCCTGTCTCGGTTACTGCTGCCATGGGTCGGGGGCCCCAGTCAACTTCGGTAGCTACAACAAAGTTAGAAAACTACGAAAGGAAAAAACGAAACACAAAAACTTACCCCCAACTGCCATGAAGTGAGTTCATGTAACAGCTAACTACATGGACACTCTACGGAGCAACTCTGTGGGGAATTTGGTAGCGTGTTTCCTACGATGAACTCCGGCACACAGACCTCCGTCTGCTCCTGTGTGGCTGCGCTGCACTCATGCTGCTTTCAGGAAAGTTGGGAATGTCGTAACTTTGTTATAATGCATATGAACCCATGCGGGCAGTAAAGTTGCGTTTATTAAACAAACTACTGATAAAAACAAACAAACACAAAACAACCATTTAAATCAATGTCCTTCACATAAAACGTAGATATGTATATTATATAAATGTCTTCATATAGGCTTTTTTTGGGTACACTTTTATACTCCCTGATACATTTTTCTAAACTAAATGTGCGCTCACATAGGGAAGAAAGTCTTTTAAACTAGAGATAGATATAGCCCTTTTCAATGTTGAACTTGAATGCACCGGCAGTATACTAGGGCAGGGGTTCCCAACCTGAGGTCAGGATCCCCACAACAGGTCGGATGAATGATTACACAGCATAGGATACAGAAAAAAATATTTAGGAAACAACAACAACAAAAACCAAAACGTTTCTTTAATGTTTTGCTTTATTTCTTGTAGATTGGTGTATTTCACCTCCTCAAGCTTCTTAAAATAAAATAAGTCCTATTTCTAGAATCCAAAAATTGAATGATCGTTTTCATTATTGTAAGCAAAAATGACTAGATAAACTGGTTTCGGCTTCACAGAAGTGATGATTTATTTATTTTCTTTGTCGAACATGATTTTAAGATGGAATTTAGACTATTAGTCAGACAGAACTAGACATTTGAAGATGTAATCTGGATTATGGGGAACTTTTAACAATTTTTAAAATCTATTTTCTGACATTCTGTGGACAAAAAGATTGTGTACCACTGTAGCAGGAGATCGCTGGGAGCACTTGAAGGCAGCATTCAGATGGCAGATGAGGGACGATCCCTGACAGATTACATTTGTGATCTAAAATGGATGACAGCACAACACTATAATAAGAGTTTGTTAGTTAGAAATCAACGTCTCAGTTGACATTTTTGTTCAACTCTGGACTTAGGAGGTGCTGTGCCTTTTTTCATGGAGATGAGCAGGTGAAGATAATGGTGTAGTTTTCCTAAATGCCACTAGATGGAAGTCACTGATTTAAATAAAGTTCTTTAAAATGACCAGTATAACCCAGTAATGCCTACAGAGATACTCTAAAATGTCATAACAACAATAGGCTACAGACAAATGAAAAACATATAAGCACAGATGAATGTCTCTATTAAGATACTGTGGACTTATCCTGGAAAACTGTCATAAAAGTATCCTAGTATCCTACATAAAGGTAACCATAGGAACACCGGGCTGTAAATCATTGCAGGGTGTGTTTTCTGATTGTGGTCAGCCGTTAATGGAGCAGCACACTGTTTAATTACAGTGACAATAAAAACCAACAGCAATTTAATTTGGCTGTGCCCCCCCTCCGGATATGCTACAAGGACCCCTGGTGTCCCCACAGACGCTTATCATACAGTATGTAGGCCTACAATAAACACATAGCATACATACATTATGCCATTTCGCAATTATCCACCTGAAGGCGCTGTATCCTCTACTTGTCACATTCATGTGACCGCCGTAGAGAGGCGGGGTTACAATGTAACAATTTAGGTGCTACAGTGTAACCAATAAAGTGTCCGTGACAACTGTGCGCATCTGCTCGCCGTCTCGCTCTTCATTGCCTTTCGCCGCGGATGGAAAGGACACAACCTCGGACATCAAATGACATTTGTAACGGAGGCGCCGCCAAAAAGGGAACGGGACTGACTCATTACACGTTCATATGAGGTGGGTAAGCTTGTGGCACATTCAGAGGGAGCACAATAATGTCAATTCTTGTAAAGCCGTGATATACTGTGAATATAGCCTGACGTGGTGCGGATTGTCTGAGTGCGCTGTGTGATGGATGCAACAGGGTTATTTCGCTCGTACGGGGGAGGCTGGTCTCCGTTCTCATAGTTTGTGGACCGAGGCGCTGGCCTGTTGCTAGGAAACCTTTTGACAGCTGGGAGCTTTTGGAAAGTGACAGTTAATGCACTAATGTTGTCTGCTTATCTGGCAACCCAAACCTTCCTCATTCTTCACAATTCAGTTCCCTGCGCGCTATTCGTGCGTAAATCCTAATTGTCTCTTGTGCGTAAAAAGACAGCATTTACCACACCGTGGTTGTTTTCAGTCAGGAGATTACAGTGTTTTGCAGGGAACAATGGCCTACTTGTTGTGATTACCAGATCCTAAATATATCCACCTTCCGGATATGTTTAATCTTTTCTGAGGCAAATATGATGGGAACTCATTATGTCTCAGCCAGTAATTCAAAATAAAATTAAAATAAAAATCCCGAGGTATGGGACACATTGCTTAATTTAATATCATTCGCTATCTAAACTTCCAGAGCTCTCCATAATGAGGGCATTTATAGAGAGAGAGAGGGAGTAATAACCACTATAGCCTGCCACGAAGAAGATATGAGATCACCCTTTTTTTTTTTTTTTTTTTTTAATCTCTCTGGGAACAATCGTGATCTGCACACCTGATATGGTTTTCACATATACTTGTGTTTGATTTTGCTTCCACATACCACTGAAAACCATATCATGTTTGAAATTCATGTAGGTTAAAGTACAAAATATGTCCAGCATGTATCAACCTGTGTCGGAGTTGGACTCAGAATCCCTCTCCTCCTCATCAGTCAAGCAGTTGCCTGTGGCCATGAGTGTCTGAAGGTCACTCATGAATGGATCAATAACAACATCTCACTGGAGACTACTCTCAAGAGCAGGCGGTAGTAAACTCAGCCCTGCCTACACTAAGGTAAACCATATTTATATACAACCTTACACAAGCTTTTCTCTTTAATATAGCCACATGAGACAACCTGATGCGGCTTATTGTACAGTGAGTGAGCAGCTTGGATTTCAGAGTCCATCTGTGCTGACCCCTGATTCCCTCTTGTGCTGCTGGGTATTATCTTGCATGAGACCGTGGGATATCGGATTCAGGTGTGTGTACCACATTATGTCAAGGTTGTAGCTACACCAGGAGGTAATTTGGACTCCCAGCTTGTTCTGATGTTCTGAGAAGCGCTGAGGTTGTTTATTCCTTTCTCTGAAGTATAGCTGCCTGTGGCTTTCAGAGTGTTGGCTGTGCTTTAAATGAAAAGGCCTTGAAAGTAAAGCTAGAAGAAAGTCAACACTGGTGTAGGTGAGACAAGGGGGAAGTCAGCATTAGGCTTGATGTGCGGTTGCATCCCTTCACACATCGCACAGGCGGTTGTCACACTGTGGCTGGGTCGAGCGGATGGACTGAGTAAAGCTGACATGCTGTTCTGTCCTATCAGGCTGATGTATGTTCCCAGTGAGGAGACTACAGTCCTCAGGAGCCGCATAACACCTCCCCTCCACCTCCATCACCATCCCCTCTTCTTTAGTCTAGGGGCATGCCTTCTGAACCCAGCCTCAGGTAGGTGGACTGCTCAGTGCTACATACTGTACACGCATGCTGAAGACTCATGGCACGAATAGGACAATTCCTTAAATAGAACAATAAACACTGGGAAAATGCTGGATTATTTCCACAAATGCAGATCAAGAGATATTTGCATATAGGACTGAGAGCACTATCTTTTTCTTTTGACCTGAGGAAGATCCATGTAGGATCAATATGTTGTTCAATAAAGGTGTTCCCAGTGTGCACTGCATGCTCTAATTGCTCTCAGTAAAAACAGACTTGCTTTCCTCTATTCAACTTGCCTGTTATCTAACATATTTGGTACATGTAGTGGAGGATACTGACGGGTAAATCCATTTAAAGGATAAAGCTGGCAATATTCTTTATTTTTGTGATTGTGAAAAATCCCTTTAAAATACCAAAGCCATCCATGTGTTAGTCCATCTTTCATCTTCCCCAGCTTGTCTGTAGCTCTTAAACTCAAACTCATTCATTTCTGCTGAGCGGGCAAGTCTGTAAAAAAACAGGCCATGAATATGTATACATATTTTAATCTAAAAAATACAGAAATACTTTCCTTAAACAGCTGTGCATCATAGATTTTTAGCAAACTTTACTCAAACAAGAGGAAATTGTCTATTAGTTGGGACTATTTTCAACCGTGGATTTGGTGTGTTAAAGATTATTTACACATTACACAGGATGATGAAACTGTAACCAACAGAAAATAAACTGTAGTGTGTATGTTCATGGAAATGAAGAGACATGTCAACTAGTGCCTCAGTGGGGTCACTGATGCCTTTTTAATAGTGCTTGAAAAACAATGGGGCTCTATGGCACAGAGGAGTAAGATATAAAAGGCTTTGTTAGAAGGATCAATTCAATTTATGGTTAGTTTAGTCTTTTATCCATTTTGATTTGTTGACAATAAAGATAAATACAGAATATCACTATATTTATACTTTAAAATTGGTCTTTTCACCTCTTCCTTTTTGACACAGATTCTACCTTTTATCACTTTTGTACAGGATTTGAAAAATATCAGGCTTTGGCACTCCCCAGGGAGAAGTGTAATCATTTCGTAGCTTTAAAGCAGAGCTATGTCGATTTTACACAGCAAGCACAGTTTACCATCACAGGAAGTACAATTCAGCCTGTAGAAAATAACAACTACTGGTGATATCAGCTCAGTTTGGGTTTAGACACTGCAGAAAGTGTTATAATTTAGCTTTTTTTCATTTTCAGATGTCCTGTCAACAGTTTTTTAGACATCTTACCATGGTGGTCTATAGGGAAAATAATACAGTGAGTAGTTGCTAGGAAAAATGTGGTGGCACCATATGTGATTCTCTTTATACAGAACTTGACTGATGCTAGGGGCCCGTAATTTTATGGAAGCACAATACTAAATTGCTGTTACACCCCTTTACAAAAGATACATGAGAGTCATCAGCTTTAAATTGATTAGAGTTATAGAACAATATTGTCATTTCCTATTTTCCAATTCATCACCATTATCAAGGGCATCAAAGGTTTCCATCCCTCCTCTAATCCCCCACACGTCTCCTTCTCTGGGTTTTTAAATCCTGTAATTTCCCTTCCCTCTCACGCAGCACGACAAATTTGTCCTTTTCTCCCTCGACTCTTCTTCCAGCAGAGTCCAACTACCAAACAAACAGCCTGACTCATCATTCATCCTACCTCTGGCCCATAGCGCGTACACGCACACACCCACACACACCCATTATTTTCTCTGTCTTACACCCCATCACCATGAAGGTGACAGAGCAAGCCTCCTGGCAGACAGCAGCATTTAGAGTGACGGCCGGGGCTGTAAGTGGACAGAGATGGATTTGGATAGACAGGCTGCCGTGCAGCTGATGGAGGGGTACAAGAGGAGTGGGACCTGGGGATGGGTTGGAAAACACAGTATACTGGTTGCCATGGGACTACAGCATATAGTCAGCCAGTCCGCCCATCAGCCGGCCACACTCTTTGAGACAGATTCTCTAGTGTAGTTTGAGTATTTGTCTAATGGACAGTATCCACGATCATTAAACTAGCTTCATGTTTCTTTGTAAGTGTGGGGGCATTGTGGACATGTAATTTATAGCCTTTTATGTGATTAGAAAAGTGTCATTGTGTTTCATTTCCTTCCTGATGCAATTTCAAATAATGGAAAAATGAAAATGAATGTAAAAATGTGATTTTGCTCTAGGCTACATCTCATGCTTAGAAAATGGCTTGTATTAATCTTGGGATGGCAGCAGTGTGTACAACATTTATACTACTATAGCTAGTATCTACTAGAAAAACATTAAAATTGTGTATTTGTATATATAGATTAAACTCCTACTATGTTGGTCATTGTGATCATTGTTTTACAAAAAGACTGTCCTGTCATATACATATTAGAGGTACAATGCACTGATGACAACACGACTGCAATCTTGATAGTGTTGTGGTTGTGCTAATAATATATATAGATGAGAATAGCACCTTGTTGCCAGACAGATGACATACTCATCCAGATATTCATGACAGTTCAAGCCAAATAACACTTTCAGTTATTTAGTACTCTGAAGGCGCTCACTTCACACTGCTCTACACAGTTTTGACTCCTTTGGCACCTGCTGAGAATAATTTAAAGCGTGTGAACCTCTTAACTCACCAGTACTCTAAGTGGTGAAATGACATACATCAACAGTTTGATTAAAAAAATTAAAAATAACTTGCAGTTTTAAGCCATTTTCCCTTTGTTTAATGATATAGTGAATAATTACAACCATTGCACATTCACAATATGCTTAAGTAATGATTATAAAATGTATCAATTTATTTTTGTCAATATTCTGTCAATAATTAGTAATAGCCTACTCTTTATCCTACTTCACTGAGGACTATGCAACTGAAATCTTAACAATGCTAAGAGTATACAGCTAGCATATGCTAGTGCACAGCGGTGCTTTGAAAAAAATGCTAATATCAGCATGCTAACATGCTCATGTTTAGCAAGTACAGTAAAATTTATCATGTTCACCATTTTAGTTTAGCATATAAGAATGCTAATTTGCTAATTAGCTAGCACTAAACAGACTACAGCTGAAGTGTTAGACAAATGAAAAACATTTTTTAATCTAGTGAATGGATAAAAGGTTGAATTGTAATAGTAGTTGTCATAGTGCAGAGCTGTGCTTTGATAACAGTGCTAATACAAATATCAGCATTTTAACATGCTCATGTTTAGCAGGTACAGTAAAGTTTATCCTGTTCACTATCATGTTTTAGGCATTAGGATGCTAACATTTGCTAATTAGCATTAAACACAGACTACAGCTGAGGCTGATGGGAATGCCAATAGCATTGCAGTTATTTGGTCATAAATCTACGAACAAATGAATATATTTGATTTGATCTAGTGAATGGATAAAAGTTTGAATTGTAATAGTAGTTGTCATAGTGCCAGCAGGAGGGAAGTTGCAGTGTAGAAGTAGTTGTATTATCACTGTTATCATCTATGTCATTTTGTCTCCATTATAACTTCATAGAGCTTTGTCTTATTCATTAGTTCTCCAGCTTAACTCCACAACCTGTGTGTGTGTCTGGCAGTAGGGAGATGCTGACAGGACAGAGGCTCTGCCAGTCAAAGTCCCACCAGGACTCAGTCCTCTCTGCCCTCAACCAGCAGAGGAAGGACGGCCTGCTCTGTGATGTCACCCTGGTCGCTGGTGAGCAGAAGTTCCACGCTCACAAAGCTGTCCTGGCAGCGTGCAGCGATTACTTCCGGGTGAGTCCAGAACCTTGCTATACACAGTACTGTCCAACCTAAAATTCCTGTTTAGCAAAGGCAGTTGCATGCTTATCAGGATGATATTAGCCTGTCTATAAAAAGTATCTATCAGTCAGGTAATGTGGCCTACTGTGACTACTGCTGATGTGATGAAGGTGCCAATTTGATATTGACTTTTTCAATCAGGCCACTAAACATGTCTACCCCACATTGCTGCTGACCCAACTTCATTGGCACAGAAGACTAACGGAGAGTCCCTTGATGATCTGAAACCTGTTTCATAAAATTTAAACTTTATTTTGCCCTTAACTTGCTCAGGTACACATAATGCAAAACTATAAAGCATGTCAAGCTTCAGTTTAAATTACAGCAGATGATCCTTCACAAGCCAACCTGGAGCTTAGCCCTTGTGTTTGCTTTGCTGTGGTCTCTTCCCGGGGCTTCAGTCTAAATCTAGTTAAGCCACAGATGCAGCTTTAAGTATAGACTTGTACCGTCACACAGACAGACAGGAGATTTGCTGAGATGGGGAGCACAGGGAAAAGTGCACCGATGAGATTTGATTTAGAGACACTGAGCAGATTAGGAAGTAGGAATTAATCCCTCTTGAAAATGAGAGGCAGATTAAATATGTCCAAGTTGCCCAGGGATTATTCCTCCTGGGTGTGTGTGTAGGTTATTTTTACTTCTCTCCTTTTGTTCGTCCTCTTCACTTTTGTTCTCCCTTTTGTTCTTCGACTTTTTTAAATGCCGCTCTTTCAAGTCGCGACTGAGCCGAGCTACACTGTTGTTTCAACAGTCAGATTATTAGATCAGCTACTGCGGTAAGCAAGAAAACTCACTCGGCTCCCCTGTTCCTCTGTAGGGGCTTAACAAAATTATCTCTAGTTTGTCATCTGACTCCACCGCTGGGTTTCATTTAATTCATTTACCATGGAGATGAATGTGTCTCGTGTTGTGAATGGTGACTGTGTTCTCTCATCAGTCCTAAACTTTCTTTATTTCACACTCAGACAAACGAACACCCTCACACAAGTAGCCGTGATTATAACACATTAACTAGCCCAGCAGACACAAGTGATTGTAATGAAATACCTGCCCAAGCGTGAGTTGTTTACCTGGGAGTTGCCCTGAATGTGTCACCTGCCACTTTCAATGCCGTCACATTACTAAGATATCTGGACAACTCGGGGGGGGGGGGAGATACAAGTCAGACAAATCGGCATCGTACACACACATGCTGACACTCTCCTTACTTTCTTTGTCATACAGGGAAATATTGCCTGCAAACCCAGAAGTCAGGACAAAGCTCACATCAAAAGCTATTACACCCCCCCCACACACACACACACACACACACAAAAAAGAACATAAAAAAATCACGCTGTACGTTCAACCAGAACTCTGTTGTTGCTTCAACCACTTTTCCAAGATGGATTGCACAGTATTTAGACCAAATGGCGTGCAGCTGATCACTCCACCGTGCCTTTCTGTGTAGCAGGATTTGATAAAGTGAGCTTGTGTATATTGATCCCTGAGGGTAAATGTGGTGTCCAGTGTTCTGTATTGCACTCAATGAATGGGATGACATACTGAGCACTGCACACTACGATGAAATGCTGTGGGGAAATACGCTTACTCGCTTTCGATACCATTCTCATATCTGTCCTTTCAATGTAAAGCTGCAGTCAGGAGACGCTTAGCTTAGCTTAGTTTAGCATGGAGACTGGTATCAGTGGGAAACAGCACAGCAATTTAACTGCTCTCCCACAAAATAGCTTTCTTGGCAACACTTTGTCAAGCTTCGCCCCTGTAAGGTTACCAAGCAACCAGCGGAAAACATCCACAAAGTCACAGCCAAGAAATAGCCCGGCACATAACCCTTTATAAACCCACAACATCCCATTTTTACGATTTTGGTTTTTGTGTGAATTTATAAAGCATTATAAAATGTGTTAATAAGCCCATTTCAGTGCAGATGTTACAACCAGGCTAGCTGTTTCCAGTCAATGCTTTGGTAAATTAAGCTAAGCTAACCTAACAGACTCTTGGTTCCAGCTACATTTTTTTCCATACAGACATAAGAGTGGTGTCCATCTTCTCATCTAAGTCTCTACAAGAAAACAAATACTCAATCATACCTTCAGAAAGAGCCTGAAAATGTGTGGCACAGTAATTAAATGCATCATTTTGAATCGACCACAAATGCACATACCTAAATATTATCATTAAGAGTAGCTGTAGTACTAGTCTGGATGTGATTTCACTTGTTTTTCTACATTGGCAAAAGAAAATGTGCTGTAACACACCCTGAATCCTTGTAATATGTGGTTCTTTTATTGGCATGATAAGGGGCGAATTTAAAGATTAGGAACATTGGCACAAAATACTGGCCTCCAAAAAACACAGCAGCGAGTCTTGGGCATTGTACGAATTTTCCACTTCCAAGATGTCACAATTTCTATGACATACCTGCCTGTAAATATAGCTATTAAAAACCTAATATTTAACTGAGAAATGAAAACATCATCTCTGAATGTTTAAATGCTTGGCTGGGTGCATGAGGGAGTCACACGTCCTCTCTGGTGTGATCACACCAAGCAGACACACATAAATTCTGCCGTTAGGTCAGGACAATTGCGGCACTGCTCTCCCACTGCAGCATCATGTGAAAAGGACTGCAGTGAGCGGGGCTCCGTGCCTCAATGTGTTTCTGGCTGGATCTATATCCCAAGTCAAAGGAGACCATCCGTCACCACCAGTGCCTCACTCAGCTCCCGAACCAAGGTCAGAAGCGTTCATGCTAGAGGCGAACAGCCCTGCGAACACACTCCCAAGGTGCCCTCTCTAAATCTCATACGCTAACACACACTATAGCACATCTACAGAACATGCAAAGCGTAGGCAGTTTCTTCATCACATGCACTCTCCTTTACACGTCTCTACCCAACTTGCTGCGTTTTATAGTCATGCACACACTGACCACAGCTCAGCCACCATCACACCCCAGGTTTTGCCACAGGACTTCCTGTGCTCAGTGGACCAGTGGATTTTTAATTAGCGCAGCAGTGAATCAAGAGGGCTGAGCTGTGAGGAGAGATGTGCAGGCTTTGGTTAAAACTCAGAGCGACCTCAAGTTGACCCTGTCTCATACATCACCCATAATACAGAAGGGCTATTCGCCAGAGGAGGGAGCCGGTGCATGGTTAAAGTTCATGTGTAACAAATGAAGTTGTCAGCACGCACAAATCTGTATATCACTTTTTTAATGATGCACAGCACCAAGAAAAAAAGGATGTGTTTCAGCCCTCGGCTTTCCTCAGCGTTACTGAAACTATTGTGGGTGTGACCTCTATTAAACAGCAGCCAGGAGCCCACCGGTGATTATAACCAGCTAATTCAAATCATCCAATCAAGCATCATAACAAAACAAAACAAAACAGTACTTATAAGTAAATAATGATAAGAAAATGTAGGACATGTCATGTGTGCCATTAATCAGGAAGAACTAAATGGGTTTTTGGAGGGATGAATGTTGTTTTCGTGACAGAGAGAGATGCTACTGTACGTTAAACAGGCCAGCCGGAGGGCCTTTGAGGCTTAAAATGTGGTTATACACCAATCTTGGAGTAGACGTAGTGTGGAGGCGCACACTGCAACTGTGATTGAAAAGATACTTGAAATTAACTAGATCTCTATCCGGAGGCAAAGAAACTATTGGAAAGTGTCCATGGCTGCCAGAATTGGCTTTCAACAGCTGTTTTTGCTGTCTTTATCTCATTATAAGAGGAAGATATGTACTAGAGCACTAGAGCATTACTTTCACTAGAACATTCAAGGTTTCATAAGCTTGGTGTCCTTCACAGCTAAGAACATAGGGTAGTAGAGGTGATTTCTATCATGGCTACATTTGACCTATCGCCCTCCCCTCAGTCTTCTGCTGCGCTCTGCTGGTCGGCCCTGATCAATGACTCTGTCATCCCCTCATGGTGTGACACCAGTCAATAGCTTTGATTAGCGAGCAGCAAGCTGGACTCACGCACAGCAGAGCCAGACTGCAGACGCCACGTCCGCCACTTTGATTTCACATGCAGGCTGGTGCGCACATGTGTTTGTGTGTTTGTGTGTTTGCGTGTGCGCATGTGTGTCCGTGTGACAGAAGGAGAGAAAGACAGAGAGGCTGCGTAAGAGAAAGTACTGATTGTGCTATTTATTTTCTGCTGACCTCCGGGGCCCAGGCAGGCAAATCAATACACAGGGGCTCTAGGATGGTGCATCTGGCAGGTTTTGATTTACTATGATGCTGTTTTTTCTATACACACACACTCAAAACTTATTTCTCACTGATGTAACAACCTTTAGATATTATAAGATCAGCCTACAGACACAACATTAAGGGACTAGGAGAACAAAGATGAATTGATTTTCAGCAGTGTCTTATTGGCTTGGCGAGATGAAATACATTTTGTGATATGTGATACATTTACTGTGTGTTCACCTTAAGTGGTATTCCCAAACCTGACCTCTGTGTTTTGGCTATGTGTCATCAGGCTATGTTCAGCTTGTGCATGGTGGAGAGCGAGGCAGACGAAGTGACTCTGCAAGGAGTGACCAGCGTTGGCCTGAAGCACGCTTTGGACTTTGCCTACACTGGACAGGTGAGCATCAACAACAACCATCACAGCTCAACAGTGAAAAGAGAAGAGTGTTGCCTGTGGAAAGTCAGACTTCAAAAAAAGAAAAAAAAAAGACAAGAAAAAAAAAATCAAAGAGGATTATGTGATTGAACTTCCCACACTGTGCAATTGACGGGTTATAGCAAACTTCCATTCATAAACACCCTCACACCATGATGTAAAACTACTCTGTTTGTTTGCTGTGTAGTATGTTATTGGATTATTTTTTCTGGTGCATTAATGTATAAGCAGTACTTTAATGCTGTTATCTGGTCTTATTTTCACTAGTTTATATTGATGGGTAGTTTAATCTATAACAATTCATCATATTTTATAAGGAACAGGAACAAATAGTTTGCTAAGTAACTAAGTGCATTTATTCAAGTACTGCACTCAAGTAGAAATCTGAGGTACTTAGGTTTTCTGTTTTATATCACTTCATACTATCTGGCAAATGTTCTTACTCTGCTACATTTATTTTACAGCTATTCAAATTAGGATTTTTGAAGGACTTTTTGCTCTAAAACAAGACTGAAACAGTTATTTGATCATCAATATAGTTGCCAATCAAGTAATTGACTAATGGATTGATTGTTGCAGCTCTTGTTAAAGATTAAACTACTCAACAGTATACACAATAGTTAAAACGTGCTTCACCTCAACAACAGTAAAATGCTACTTACTTGTTACACATAAATGCATTTCCATTAATGATCTAATAATACAATACACACACACACACACACACACACACACACACACACACACACACACACACACACACACACACACACACACACACACACACACATACACACACATATATTAATGAATATAATTTAAAAGCAGCAAAAATTGAAGCCAAAATTGAAGCACTTAAATAATTAAAGTACATTAAAATTGTACTCAAATACAGTAATTACTTTTCACCACTTTCAAATATGTCACTAAAATACATCAAAACATGGCTTTGGCAGATTACCACTTTAATCTCCACAGCATAAGCTTCTGCTGTAGAATGACTGTGGATACAGTGTTATCCAGGAGCGTGTAGGTATCAGATTTGACCAGAAATCAGTCACTCCTACTGAATAATATTCTGGGAGCCACATACTATAAGAAACATATTTAAATTCATGACAGCTAAAGAAAAGAGCACAGTATTACATGTCCCCCATGAAGCAGTGAGACATTCATGCCAGTTACACCGCTGTCCTTGTCCTCTGGTCCCTTCAGTGAAGAATAAGTGTGTGATCATTTCTAATAACCTTTCTTGACCCTTTTAGTGTCCGCAATGTCCGGTCCAATAAGCAGTCGAACGGCTTATGCAGCGTACTGAGAGGCCAGGAACTTTGTAATTACTCCTAATTTTATTTCCACAGTGGAAATGAGCAGAGAGCGAGTTGGTTAGGCAGCGTAAGTAGGTCAACAGCAGGCTTGCAAGCCGCCCTGCTTTGGTTGGCTCAGCTCCTGTCTGCCCAGAGGAGATGATAGCAGATGAGATGAGGGCAATATGCTTATCCCCACACCGTAAATAATGACCTACTAAAATCCTTCAGCCACATGTCATAGGCCAGCATGGTGAGTGAGGAGACATGTTGCCACGGGATGTTCTCAAATGTTTGCTGCATGCCAGGATCACAGCAGATAACTCAATTAAACATTTGGGACGTTCTGCAGTGTTACCACTTCTTCTTCTTTTGCAGACTGTAAATCTCTCCTAGATCGTGCCAAGGATGCACAACTGGAGCCAGTCATAATAGTTTTATTAGTCTTACAAGCGTCTCCCTTAACTCCCTGTCTTCGCCTTCAGGTAGAAATCTGGCAAGAAGCAAGAGCAATAAACGTCGGTTTACACAAGAGCTTGCCACACTCCCACACTGAAGCAGCCACTGAGTTATAAAACTGACTTCTGCTGCGTGAGGTTGAAGTGTTCTAACTGTAGCAGGCCTCCAGAGTGGACAGGAGAGCAGGATATGAAGAGTGTTCACTTACAGTTATTACAGTTATTCTTTGGGGTTGCCATCATCACTGCTTCCTGTTAGGATGCTGATTGGTCTCATGTTTACCTGGACTTCTCATCTATTAAAGGTAGTGATGTTTAAAATAAGAGCAACGCTAAGATCATTTTTAAAAACATATTTTTATTGGCTTTTTCAAATATAAACAGCTACACAACAATAGAAAACAACAACAAAAATGATAAAATGATTAAACATGATAATAATAACCATTGAGGTGGGTAAAAACACTAAGATAGATACAGGACCAGAAATAAGTGTTACTTATGTCATATGAAGTTGCATTCAAAAAGGTGAGGGAGTTAGGAGCTTGGCTCTAGTATAGTCTATAAATGGTTGCCAGATTCTCTCAAATGCAGCCAAGGAGCCACACATTGTGAGTCTCAATTTGCTGCATCACCTCCTGCATCCACTGTGTCTGGCTCGGAGGATGAGGAGTCTGAGCTCAGAGAATTTTGATCTGATATAGATAAAGGACATTAGTTTTTGTATTCTAAATCAAGCTTAATGCACAGATCCTGAGACTGGAAGCAAAGAGCCACTCACTACTGCATCCATGTGAATATGTAAAGCTTATGGAAGCCCATAGATATCTATGTGTTGGCGTGTTCTTGGACCACTGCCCATGCTTGGCAGGAAACTATACTGTGATAAATAGGAATGTGCAGATGCAGTTAATTGCAGAAAAAATAAATAACTTATCAGCAAAGCTTGCTGGGAATTTTTGTAAGTGGCTGTACTTCTATGGAAAATATTTTACCATTCTAAACAAATTGCTCGGCAAACTGAATGAACTGTTTACATGAATGCTTAAGTGGTGGAATAATGTGCATGTTTACATTCAGCAAAGCATGTAATCAAGAACAAACGCTGACTAAAATGTTTTTCACACCCCTTACAATAAAGTGGACAAACACACACTGGGAGAAAGTGGCACATTTGTATTCAGACTACCAGGGTAAAAATCACAAGCTGCCTTTTCTGTTCTCAAAATCATAAATAACGAGTAAGCTTTTGCAAAATGATACCCGTGAGTGCTGCTAAACAGTGTTCAGCCCACTACTGTATCAACAGTAGTGAGAAGCAAGGGACGTGATGATGAAGTCATTTTTCTCACTTTCACTACTGATGCAGTCACGGTTCTGTGGCTATATAGGCCAGTCCTGCTGAATGGATTATCAGAGGTTTGCTCCTGCCCTTTAAAACTAAACCAAATTTAATTTGGAGCAGGTGAGTCCACCGTGTGAGAGGTAACACGAGGTGCGTTTGTTCTGATCGAGTTATCATTTCAGTGATTATTGGGATATTTAGCTCCGTGTGGTCCTTTAGTGTGCTTAGAATAGATACAAAACAGGACACTTAACCCTTCACACAGACCCTATTACCTGGCTCTGCTCCTGTGAGGGATGAAAATGCATTGGCTGTGTTACAGAGATTTATGTATATGGGTGGCTAATATGGAGGAAATAGAAGAAAGCTTTTAGTAGGTCCTTTCAGCTACTGTGTATTCAGCTGAGCAGGAAGCATTTTGGCAGAATAAATGCTGCCTGAATATGTTGCTTTGGTCAGAGGATGGTTATGGTGACTCAGACATATTGGTAGAGTCATTCTTGTTATGCTGTACAATCTGGCACAGTCACTGTCCATGTGTCTATTGAATAATCTAAACTATGTTTAAGCTTAGAATGATACATATTTAGGAATAAAGTCAGAATAAAAGTCATATGAAATCAAATGTGAAATAAAAAATACATTGACACAAAAAGGGAAAGATACATTTCAGTATACTATTATACTGCCTGGTGAGTTCAGTTTAGGCCATATGATTTAACCCTTAAAGGTGCAGTGTGTAAAATTTAGTGTTTTCCAGCAGAATGAACTTTGCAGAAATTGAATATTCATAAGTATGTTTTAATTAGTGTATAATCACCTGAAAATAAGATTCATTGTGTTCTCATAACCTTAGAATGAGCCCTTTATATCTGCATAGGGAGCGAGTCATAGATGTATAAAGAGAATTGGATACAGCGTTGGAGAGGGGACCCTGTTCATTCTATGAAAGCTACTCAGTGACACATGAAGCCAAAAAAGTCACTTCCCGCTTTAAATAAATTACCCAGTTGAAAACACACTGTGCATGCATTATGGGCCCCCATACGCCTGTAAAGCTCTCACTAGCGACTTCCACTGGCTGAGATGGCTAACTTGCAGATACAAGAAACAAGGTGGAGGTTTCTGGCACAACTTCACCTATTTCTAAGGGACATGGAGAAGGAAAAAAGTCTGAAGAAAGCCAAAGCTCCAGCAACACTTGTAGTAAGAAGAGCTTTATTATCAGACCAACGCGTTTCAGCTTGTGGCCTTCATCAGGGTAATTTACAGATTAGCCCCATTTTAGACTTCTCAAATGTGATCGGACTTGAATGGATCAAATTCTGATAGTGAAATGAGTCATTTTGTGTGGTTGTGATGTTCAAAAACATCTCTGCTGATTTACAGACATTGCTTTCACAGTGTTTGTGGGATGAAGTCCTTTTGGGCCAATATGCATCACGTGACTTTGTTATTTTACAGTTTGGCTGCTATGTCAAATCTACTTCAAAGTGTGATGCTGTTCATGTATCCAGTTCTCTTTATACATCCATGGAGCAGATCCTCTTCCATGGAAGCCACCATGTTTCTGAAATAGCCCAGAACAGACATACTGGCTGTAGATGCCACTAAATCATACACACTGGTCCTTTAAATAAACCCCTTAAAACATATCATTCCAATGTGAAGGTACTTAAGGCCAAGATGCTTTGAGCCAAACTCTAAAGTAAGTTGTTGTCAGTTTTGAAAATGATCAACATAGTTCTCAGTGACTGGGACTTACCAGACACAGATTAGTCAGCACAGTAATCACAGTGTGCTGCTTTTGCTGTCATGCTCATCTTGAGACAGTATTGTCTTACTCCAGCTATATTATCCTCATCAGACTCTCTGTCATCAAAACCCTTCTGTATTAAACAAAGGCATTAACTTCTTCATCATTGTGTCTGTGTTGATTATTGTATCAATTACACATTGTAATTGTCACATGATACTGCAGACCATCAATACAAAATCTGATACTCTGTATAGTTCAGGTCTCTGAACTGAGATTAAAAATCTTTGAAAATCAGTGAGTCTGGAAACTACCTGCAACACAATGGCACTGGACCTAAATTTTGAAACTAAAAATAAGAAACCTTTTGACTTTGTTCACGTCCTCTTGTCAGATTTTGCTGGAGCCAGCGGTGATCCAGGACGTCCTGTCTGCAGGCAGTCACCTTCAACTGCTGGAGCTCCTCAGCCTCTGCTCCCACTACCTCATCCAGGTACACACACACACACACACACACACACACACACACACACACACACACACACACACACACACACACACACACACACAATACTGTACTTGAGGAATAACCACTTCACACTACAGGATTCCTATCAGGTTAAGGGAAATCTTGTAATATCATTGAGTTTTAAAGGTGTGCTCCACTCGTCAGGTAATTTGATCATGTCTGTGGGAAACTTCAAGGAAATTTACAAACTGGACACTTAATCTGAAGTGGAAGTGGAATATAACTTATTTCACACTTTTATCATACTATTATCAGAAGACAGTTCCAAATTGTATCAGAAACTAGGTACTACTGTATTCCCTTTCAGATAAACAACAGAACAACACAGACAGATATGTCCAGGTTAATGGACATTATGTATATTGACATTGAGGTTGTGGTGAATATGATACTTACTGGCAGCTGCTTAATCTTTATTAACCAATCACTGACACGGCGTATCCATCTTTTCACCAGTAATGAAGTAAAAGAGTAAAACATGATTGGACAGAGCCAGATGAGATGTTTGCCTATGCTTCTAGTCTTTATGCCAAACTAGGCTAACTGCCTCCTGCTTCATATTTAACATGCATACTAATCTAACTGTCTGTATTTCCCTAATTCATGTACTAAAAAAGTGCTGGAATCATTCACATTCAACAATGTCCAATGTGCTGAAATCTATAATAGATGGTCTAGTGTGTCTCCTCCTGCACATAGAGGTTAAAGTTTGGTGTCAGCTTAACGACAGAAGCTTTTGAGCTGATATACATTCAATATGTTGTTCAAGGGCACTTCAGTGGGTGGGGAATGCTTGTCCGCTAAGGTGCCAGAGTCCAGATTAGATTTCTCTTCAAGAAACTAGGCCACCCTGCTGCTTCTTTCATGTGTTTTATCACCAAGACCTAGATGGATTTGTTGGAACAGGGACAAAGTCAGTCTCCTGTCCTCTGGGTGCACATCCAAAAACTGCTAGAGATAAAAACAGTCAGGGACAGGTTGTTGCAGCACATAATCACACATAGGTTGAATAAATGCATATGCTACAGTACAGTATTAATTTCTTATTCTGTCATCTAGTGCATGACAATGATGTGCTTAAATGTAATATTTTTATTGTGTATTTTACCATCTTTTGTCTTTACTATTGCACCACAATATTAAATGTTGCTCTAAAGCACCATCTGGTGGCTGCAGTAACCTGACTCCTGCTGGTTTGTATTAATGGCCATCCCACATCTCATTATAACCAACCAGCTACCTCCTGACTAAGTCAATGTGTTTTCTGTTTGATCATCTCACCTCATATCAACTGACTGCTATATTTATTATTTGCGTAGTAGAAGGTGAAAGCAGATCATTAACATTGATTTTCCCGGCACACACTGAGCCAATACTGGCATTAAAAATCAGATACAATAGCCAGTTGCTGTCATCCACCTCCAATATGACGAATACTGATGTATAGGATTCAGTTAATTGAATATTGAATAACTGATCAATACTACACTTGCTGTGTATAGTACTTTATGTCCTTTATTTGGATTGGTTGTGATAAGACATTTTGACTTGTATGGATGCATGATTGTTGTCATTTGTATCATCATCACTGTCTTTTTAATGAAGACCTTCAGTGTCCTCTGTTTAAAATCCTTTTTCCACCTTTAAACTCATACTAGATACTTTGTAATTGTATCATTATCATTTGTTAGGTAAGTAGTAAAATTTAAATGTAGTGAATTTCTGTGCAAAATATCTGCTGAATGGTTGGTCAGTGGATGTTATATATATATATATTACAGATTCAATAGTATGTGTGCATGTTCTGTAAGTGCTGAGGGACCGCCAGAAGATGGCAGTCTTAATCCACTACTCTGAGCTGATTTTGTTTTATTTATCTCACACCTCTCACCCTCATTGGTTTGTCATTTAACTATAGAAATGAAATCAGCTCACAGTTAATGTTTATATTGTACATGTGTAACTTGTAGAGTACATGTGCAATGCAATATATCCAGTAAATGAAACTGTAAGTTAAGTTAATTTTTGCCTTTATGTATGTACTGTTCTTAATGATACTGTAACATGTAGATGATGTCATCTTTTGCTGCTTGTATGTGAGAGGATGTTTAAAGGAATAAAGTAATGAGAGGTGGATCTAAACCATGCACATTTTAAAAAGGAAGGTAGAGTGGTAGGTGGTCTCAGATTTACTAAAAAGGGGATTCAGGTAACATTTGTTTGCCAGTAGAATTCTTTTGATGGACTCGCAAATTTCATCTTCATCAAGGGTCACATGATCTGACAGCTGTCTCGAATCCCTTCCAACTCATTTCATCGCGTTCATCTGCATGTTTACGTGTGTATCTGTCCCTCGCAGGAACTGAGCAGCGTGAACTACCTGGAGCTGTACCGTGTGGCCGACCTGTTCCACCTCCCTGCCTTAGAGGAGGCTGTGGTGGGCTTCCTGGTGGAGCACCTGTCGGAGCTGAGCCAGAGCCGGCAGGAAGAGGCCCTGCAGCTGCCTTACAGCCTCCTCAGGGAGGTGCTGAAGAGCGACCGCCTCACCTCCCTCAGCGAGGAGGAGATATGGAAGGTAATGGAAGTGTCTGTTTGTGTGTCTGTTTGTGTGCATGAGTGTGTGTGTTTTCTGTGCAAGAGGCAAGGGGAGGAGGTACTCTATTTTGGTTTTAAATTGCAGTGTTAGGGTAATATTTTGATGAGAGATAAAGTGAGAAACAATAATCTCACTTTGCAAATTTGAACAAATTGCATGTTGGCACAAAGCTAGTATATAAGACACACACACACACACAGACAAACACACACACACACACAGAGAGAGAGAGAGAAGAGAGAGAGAGAAATGCATGACACAATATATAGGAAATGGACAAATAAACAATAAATGAAACACTGCAATCTGCATCTCATATACTGTTTTTTACATTAATGAGGATATGCAATTGGAAAGAACTGTTTCTGAGTCTGTGTGTGTGTGTGTGTGTGTGTGTGTGATAGACTGTCAGTCCATACATCCATATGAGTGTGCATGCATGTGTGTGTGTGTGTGTTCATGCTTGATGAACTGCCGTCGCTGTGTGGAGACTGTGGAGTAAAGCGGCAGTGCGAGGTGGGGACTTGCCGTTTTGACTGTTCATTTGCACCAATCAGCCTCCCGCCCTCCCTCCCCCAGTCTCTCTCCCTTTCTGTCTTTCCCCCCTTCTCTTCTCTGATTAGGCCCACCGCGGCTCCATCAGGGCCCCAATCCCCCAGCTGTCACTCGGCTGCCCGTCTGATTGAAAACAATCAGGCTTCTGATGGCACAATTACCCTGACCCTTTAGCCAGCCGCCGCCGCCATAATCAGCCTCTGATTAGGCTGCTTTGGGCCTCCTTCACTTCGCCCAGAAGGTTAATTTGGGCATCAGACGGAAGCCAACGGCAAGCGGGGGCTGTCGTCCGAAAGGATGGGGTGGGGGGGGGGGATTTGGCCGGACTGATATAGCTTGGCCGTCAATCATCGTCACTCAGAGTTTTCTTAGAGTCTCTCACGCTCTGGAAATCACATTTTCTCTGGCTTTGTTTTTTCCCCCCTCTCTCTCTTCTTTCTTGCCATCCTTAGCTCTGCCTTCATGTACCCCTCTCCTCCCCACCCCCTTCCCCTCCTCTCTCCCTCACTATCTCTTTCCCTCACTCTCTCCTTTTCACACACACAGACACATGCACACTCTCTCCCTCTCCCTCTCTCGCACTTTCTCTTTCAGCACGGAGGGGAAGGAGGGAGAAGGAGTTGATTTATTCTGTGCCCCGAGGAAGTTGTGTGATGCAGCGTGACCTTCACAGTCAGCTGCCGTAGCACAGAGGCGCGCACACGCACACACTCGCGTAGAGTCGCACGCACACGCTGTCACTTCAGAGCTATGAGGAGGAGAGAGGCGGGGTGAGCGATCGAGAAAGGGAGGAAGAGACAGGAGAGTGGCACAGAAACCGCAAAATGACAAAATCCTGACTTGCATGTTTTTGTATATTCACACTGTCAGAGTGCTTTAAATGGGAAATAAAGGAAAAGCCAATATACTGTCCATATTGAGCATTTGTGCATACTTTTGATTAGTCTTCTTGGTCTGAAAAAACCTTACTACCTTTAAAAAGTTGCCTTTATTATGCTGTACTAAGTCCTCCGTCTGTGCACAGACTACATTAAAACACATGTTCTCCTGATAATGGTATCAGTGATCTCCAGTCATCTCGTCCACATTCACAACTCGCCACAGCTAAATAACCTTCTGCTGCACTCAAGTTCAATTAAATCCCTTCTCTGCAACCCAGTTTGCCTGCATTAAACAAAGGAGTGTGCCTGTGGATATTTACAGTCTGTATATTGAATGCTCCCGATTAATAAATGCTTGTGTGTGTGTGTGTGTGTGTGTGTGTGTGTGTGTGTTGGCTTGCTAAAATAGCCTTTAGGTGTCTAGAAAAATGATTATGATTAGCAGTCCTCCACTTGCTTTTTTCTCAGATTCTCTCCTTTACTGCTGTTGTTTTCTCTTCTTGCGTGTTTTCTCCCTTCTCACTCTTCTTATCTGTTATTCCGACTCTCTTACTTCATTTTCCTTCTCCTGTTATACCCCTGTTTCTTCTCTTTCCCTCTCTACCCTCATATGTGCTTCATTCTCTTTCTGTTCTAACCATTCTGTTTTGCCCCATCTGAACGTTTCCCTTTTTTTTGAAACCTCCTTTTCTCTGCCTGTCCTCAGTTTGTTGTTCTGTGGTTGGAACACGACTGTCGCTACCAGTACACAGAAGATCTTCTACAACACGTCCGCTATGGCCTGATGGACGTCCCCACCCTGCACCACCTTGCTCGGAGCCACCCCCTGGTCCAGTCCAGCCCCACTGCTGCCGCCCTGGTGGACGAGGCCCTGGACTATCACCACGCCACCTTTGCCCAGCCCCTCCGCCAGTCTGCCCGCACCAGGCCTCGCTTTCAGTCCCTCACCCTTTACATAGCCGGCGGGCGGAAGCGGGAGGTGAGCAGAGTCAGGGAGCTGCGCTACTTTAACCCGGCTGCACAGGAGCATGTACGTGTGGCAGGTGGGTCGAACTGGAGCGAGCTGGCGCCCATGCCCACCGGGCGCAGCCACCACTGCGTGGCAGTAATGGGGAACTTTCTATTTGTTGTGGGTGGGGAGGTGGAGCACGCCACCGGGAGGACGTGTGCTGTAAGGACTGCTTGTCGATATGACCCCAGGGGTAACCGCTGGGCTGAGATTGCCCCCATGAAGGCCTGCAGAGAACACTTTGTGCTGGGAGCTCTGGGTCAGTATCTGTACGCAGTGGGAGGCAGGAACGAGCTGAGGCAGGTGCTGCCCTCAGTGGAGCGATACTGTCCCAAGAGGAATAAATGGATGTTTGTCCAACCCTTCGACCGTTCACTGTCCTGCCATGCCGGCTGTGTGGCGGAGAACCTGCTTTGGGTCTCAGGTACACACTGAGGAGGAAGAAGGACTCAATATACACCACACACACTCTCACACATTACTTTTACCTTGATTAAACACATACATATACATGCATAAACACACTAGAAGTTTATTTCACACACACACACACACACACAC
This sequence comes from Scomber japonicus, assembly GCF_027409825.1. NCBI lineage: Eukaryota > Metazoa > Chordata > Actinopteri > Scombriformes > Scombridae > Scomber > Scomber japonicus. The sequence goes on along the minus strand of NC_070587.1, from coordinate 21,704,539 downwards.
ACACACACACACACACACACACACACACACACACACACACACACACACACACACATACACACACACACAGCTGCATTTCCTCTCTGCTAAAAGCCTAGAGTGTTGTTTCTTTGTATTACAGGTGGCGTGACAAACACAGCTCAGTACCAGAATCGGCTGATGGTGTACGACCCAGAACAGGTAACTATGGAGTGATGAGCTCTCATACTTTGTTTCATTGTGTTGAGGAAATGTCACTAGAATGCCAACGAATTTTAACAATTGTACAGTTTTTAAATCCTATTTAGTAAACATATACTGTACATTAATACTGTTGACTATTTTCCAAAGCATGCTGTAATGTTTCAGATGTTTTATGTATATATTAACCCTTCCAGGTAGCCATTGCTTTACAGTCATTTCCATACAATATGATTCTCTTTTCAATATTTTAAGTTTAAAGGGGAACTCCACCAATTTTACACATCAAAGTCTGATTACAGTCTTATAGGGAGTACTACTGCATACATGAAGGAGAACAAATTGTGATTATTTCCCTAAACCAATGTCACCTGTTTGAGGCTGAAGACTACAAGTTGGAAAATGAAGAAATCTGGTAGTGCAGGTGTGGAGTCAGAAAGAAGTGAGGTTTCCAGACCTTTGTAGCTCTATATAACAATGTGTAACATGAAAGGAGTCGCACATAGTGACAAACCCACAGAGAATGATTCACTCACTGCTCTCACTAGCCAAGTGTCCAGCCACACCTGTTTTCAGTGAAAAAGTTCTGAAAAATGCAAAACATCTGCCCAACATCAAAAGGTACACAAAGTTAATGATTTGCTGAAGCAGATAAAGAGCACATTTTATTCAGGAGTTAGTGGAGACCAAAGTAGAGCTAAGATGAGAGTGAATGCAGATGCAGGTGACCAGAGACACAATGTGTAAGTAGGTAACTGCTTACTAACACCAAACTTTACAAGATGTTAATACTATGTTAGTATTGTGTTCTCAGCTTGTTGTGCTACTCCAAGCAAGCCAAAAAATCAATCAGTGCAGCCATTAGCTTTTTCTCTCTGGTATACATACAGTTTATACGTCTTAATAAATTCTCGTTCTGCTTGAGTTTTGACCCTGCTTTCCCCTCTCCATGAACCTTGCAAGTAGGTGCATTTTTGCCAGAAACTCAAACACTAATTCATTTCTGCACAGTCTGCTGTCAGAGTCAAAAATAACTTGAGCAACCCATCATATAACAAATTATATGTTACTTATGTGACTCCATATTGTAATTCTACCACTTAGACATAGTTGTCCCCCTCTCTGTTAGTCCCTCCTCTGTTAGTCTACCCAAGTTTCTTCCTTTTTTTCATATTGAAGTGTGAATTAAAAAGTGTAGTCTTTTCTTATTTGAATAAAATGACAACATTGTGATTTGGAACTCTTTATACTTGACTTGACCGTGAGTGCACTAGTATCCTGGTTATGATCGTGTTTTTCTGGTTATGTTTCACATCCTGGACACAACTGCACACAGAGGATCAGAAACCTTGATACTCTGGGATATGAATAACCAAGTTTCTCATGTTCCATGTAAACACCTGAATATGATCAAAACCAGGATAAGGCTCAAAACTGGTATACTAGTGTTCCTGTAAACACAATCAGTGTCTTTTAAGCCTGATACTATCTTTGTCAAAGTTACATGCATGCTTTTTAACACAATCTGCGCTTGAACTGCGTTACCATGAAACAATAATGGATCTTTGCAGAGCAATAATGTAAACCTTATGTTCAATATGATGGATGACACAACAGGCAGGTGTCAAGAATCTGCTAATTAATTTTCACACCATATGGAAATTAATGGAAAACAATGGCATCCTGGAAAATCACTGAAAACCACATTAAACAATCTGAAGCTCCACAGCATTCTTAATAGCATTCATGATCAGCTCTGCGCTAATATAAAATATATATTTTTACAGTACGCAGTAACAAAGTGTAATTACAGAGCTACATTCTTTAAATAGGAATCCTTGTAAAGTTACACCTGTAAGATTTTAAATATATATCCTAAATACAAACTAAACATGTTTCTGACTGTCTTGCTGCACCTTTTCAGTGGAGTATAAAAATTGATTTGATTAAATATCATTTTGAAATGTGCAGTATTCACACACATCTCACTACAGTGGAATGCAGTTTCTGTTTGTGTATGTATATGAGCCAGCTGTTAAAGACGCCTGGATCTCGGTTAGGCTGTATATAGTGTGGAGGTATGCTGCGTGTGTGTGTGTGTGTGTGTGTGTGTGTTTATGTGTAAGGTGCATATCCATATGGGTCTGTGTTTGTACATGTCAGCGTGGAAGCGAGGGAACGAAGAAGCGAGTGAAAGAGAGAGGGAGAGAGTCTCATTTGTATTCACCATGAATCTACATTCACCTGCCAGAGCAACAGCAACCCCCACCCACTCTACCCTCAACAGATGGCCACCCGTCAGCTCCCAGCAGACACACACACACACACACACACACACACTCATTCTCTGCCTCATTCGAGCACGCTCTCTCTTTCTCATACACTAACACACACACACACACACACACACACACACACACACACACACACACACACACACACTGACACAAAATAAGCTGCGACACACTTAGTGAAATGAGCAGGGATCCTCGGTGTAAAATGGAGTGGCTGAAACATATGATTAGAAATAGGGAGGGAAGTCATTAGTACAAACCAGAGCTCCAGTGTCACGTTATTTATCTAGCACTGAGCATACATCAATTACCCATGCATGGATATGCTTAAATATTAATCTTCTTATTCATCCTCCTTCCCTTCCCACCCTCTCTGTTTCTCTCTCCCTCCCTCTCGCACTACATCTCACCTCCTTCTCATCTGCATCGCATCGTTTTCCCTCTTCTTTCTTTCCCCTATCCATCTGCTTCAACCCCTCAATCACTCTGCGCCACCTCCACCTCCACACCTCCACCTCCTCTTCAGGACCAGTGGTTGGCCCGCAGCCCCATGTTGCAGAGGCGAGTTTACCACGTCATGGCGGCGGTGAGGAGGCAGCTCTACGTGCTCGGGGGGAACGACCTGGACTACAACAACGACCGCATCCTGGTGCGCCACATCGACTCCTACAACATGGACCTGGACCAGTGGACGCGATGCTCCTTCAGCCTCCTCACGGGTGGGCAACGTGAAGGAACCTGACATGTGAACACACGTAACACAACCAAATTCAAGCTAAAGATGCATGGATATGATACATAGCCTGACATCATACCACTGGTCCCATCATTTGACTCAGGCCTGGATCATTTAGTTTGTCTAAAAATGTATCTGGAGTCATTGTCATGGCAACAAGTCCTAAAACCCAAACCTGCAAAAACACAGGCTGGTTCACAGTTAAATGGATGAAAAATGAGGGTGAACCCTTATATATGAGCTTATTTTCATATACAATTGACAAAGGTATTGTGAAATGATGTTGCAGCAATATTTTTAATATTAAATAAAGTTCCATGATTTTAGTTTAACTTTATGAATTAAGAGAATTCCATTACTGCTTAAGCTGCAGTAAGTAAACCATTTTAAAGCCAATTGGATTATCTGAAAAATACATTGTCATAAAGTTTTACTGAGCTCACACACACACAAGAAAAAAGAAGAATTCTGACAGAAAACATTACGCTTTAAAATCTATGAATTGATGAATAGTATCACAAGTACAGACTTTCTATTCTAGGATTGAAACAGTAAACTAATGCTGTTACTCAGATGTTCTGAGCACATCTTATAAAGAATGGCCTGTGCTATTAAATCTGCTTAATTGGGCACACAACACAGCTCCATTCATTCAAAAGCTAATTGTCTAACAAATGGCTGACTCTTGCCACTACATTATGTGATTCTGTGTATTGCAGTCCTTGAAAATTACCTTACACCTTATACCTCACTGCTATCTTGAGAAGACAACAGGTTAAATTGTCCAGTGCTGTGCAGCTCTTGGGCTTTCTTCTGGAGATGACTAATCTTTTTAGTTGTTATTAGCAACAGAAGTCTGTACATATCTCTCAAGGTTTCTATTAAATACCCTGAAAACAAAATTTCTCATGCAGCTTACTCAGAATCAGTGGTTTTCTCCCAAAGATTGACCAGGGACTTTAGCGCTAGTTCATCATACACATTGTATGTATTCTATGCATTACTTGTAAAACAAAGATAACATACTTTATCTTCTTCTCATTACATAAAAATAACACATAATGCCTCTCTGCTGGTTGTGAGTGGGTGGTAGGATGATATACAATGAAAACATATGTATTCTTACTTTGGACCTGTGGGCATGCTGCATCTTTAGCCTCCAGTCTGGTGGGGGTGGGATGGAGTTCAGGCACAGGAAACACAATCAACCATGCATATATATATATATACACTCCAGAATGTGGTCACATATACCTGATTTCATGCTGTATGCTTCAGTGAAGGCCCACAAGGTTTAAAGTTCAGGTGACTTTACTACTCCTCCTGTATGACTTTCCTCTTTTGTTGTGCTGCACTTGGATTCATATCATATCCGTAGAAGTTGAAGACAAAGTCAAAGGAAAGAGAACAGGAGCTCAATCTTGGCTCTCCAAACACCCCCACCCCCCCCACCCCTCTCCAATCTCCTTTCTCCATTTATCTCTCTCACCGCCTCTCGGGGGGATGTGGAAGTCATATTGTCAGAATGCCCTCTGCTTGGCACGGTGAAGCATTGTGTCTGCTCTGTCCTCCTCAGGTCAAAATGAGTCCGGAGTGGCAGTGCACGATGACAGGATCTATGTGGTTGGAGGATACTCCATTTGGACCAACGAGCCTCTGGCGTGCATTCAGGTGAGAGATATGACAGTTGTGACACCTCAGAATGATGAGATGCATTGATATGAATTCTTTTGATAACATGCTCATACAGTGGAATGAAACAACAGCACACTAATTATAAATCAGACAGTGAATTGAATTACAATATGCATCTTGCATTGTTAAACAATGGGCCAGGGCCCAGACAGTTTCTGGGAAGAGGACCAGTCCTTTTTTGTTTTGTTTTCCTTCAGCTTTGACCTACAGGTGGAGATTTAATGATATAAATTGAAATCATGCAGCATTGAAAAGGTCTCTAACAGGTTTCTGACAATGCTGAAAATATGCAGCCTTCAAGTTAAGCTCACATGATCTAATACAATTATATTTTGATGTCAGGTTTGGGTCTTTGGGATGGAAATCCACCACTTCAGTTCAAGGTTGTACATACATTCATGGTTCCCAGATAATGAGCCTTAATGACTTTGGTGATGCTCTGAATTTTCCTGTAGAGCCACCAAGACATTAAAATGTGTGTTTTTTAGTGAAATCTACCAACAACTATTAGATAGATTGACATGGAAGTTGATACACACATATATATGTTCCCCTCAGGATGAATTACCATAATTTTAGTGATCCCCTGACTTTTCATTTAGTGCCATTATCAGGTCAAAAAGCTTCATTTGTTTTAATAATTACATTTTCACTACTTTCATTTGGACAGTACCTACTAGGACCTAACCCATACTGGATTTCTGGGGCTGATGCTGATACCGATATTAGGAAATAAAAAAAATCCAATATTAATTAATTGGCCGATAATCTTATATATACAGAATATGTACATAAACACACTTGCCTCTTACAAATATCATTACCAAACACTTGTGACAAAAATATGTACTGGAGGCTATGATATTTTAATCAGAATAAACTTAATTTTTATAAAAATGATATCAGTGCACTGAAACAGTAAACTGCACTGGGGGTTTAATACGTATATATTAAACTTGAATTAAGAAAAAATATTAAATATACATACCGGAACATATGGGCCGGTACAAACACCAATACTGATATATCTATGATAGGCCAATATCAGCTAATAATATCGGTTGACAGATATATCGGTCGGGCTCTAGTACCTACAAAAGTAACAACATTCCCACCAGCCTTGGCTACAACTTTGTGATGATAGCTAATTAGCAAATGTTAGCTGAACATGGTAAACAGTACACCTTCTAAACATCAGCATGTTAGCATTGTCATTATGACCATGTTAGCATGCCGACATTTAGCTTGTGGCTCAAAACAGTGCTGTGCCTGTGTTCAGATTCACATACAGAGTCTCTAGCATGGCTGTAGACTCCTCATTAGGCTTATTCACCAAAAATATGACTGCAGGGGTTACAAAGAGCATGGATTCAATCAGATTGTAAAAAAAAAAAAAAGTGACTTAATGTAGTTTCCCTGTCCCTGCCTGATTTTTACTCCATTTCTTTAAGGTAACAAGGAAAATTGGTATCAAGAAAGTACTCATACATACAGTATTCCACGAATCACTCAACATATATTAAAGCTAACTGGAGGAAGGACAGACATAACTCGAACAGAGAATGATTAAACATTATGTAAAATACAATCCACTTCCTCTAGGTCTGGTTATTGGAGAGCAGAACATTTCATTAAGCCAAAGATAAAACATTTACAGAATGGTAGAGCAGAATATGGACATTGGTGTGGCTAATGTGATAATTCAGTGCTCACTTTCCAATATTTTTTTTCCCAATAATCCAATCACGTTGGATAGAACTAGTAAAGGAAATAAAGCCAATAGTGAGTGTAGAGATTGAGGATGGTTTGTTTAATATGGGAAAATGGTTACTGCATTTGACTAATGTATGAATATTTTAGAATAGTGAAGAATAATAACACTTTGTCCAGTCTGACACAATCATGTAGTTTACCTTACCCCCTATTTTAGTCTATATTATTATTTCATGTTCTTTCATGTTCTTACCCTTTCTCTACTTTTCTAGATGTAGGGTTGATTATTGTAGGAGCTTTATGAATAATGGTTAGGTGAATTCTACATGTTTCTACAAGGCTAGTTCTGTCATTAGAATACTAGTTTTGGAGTACAAGACTTGAAGTGGCCTTATTTTAACACCTCAACCCTCTTTGTTCATTATTTAATTTTTTTTCTGGGGGCAATTGCCAATGTATGAATGAATGAATTGTATTAATTTACATGTATATCTGAGAAGTTTATGAGTAGAGACATGTGTTCTGTCCTCTTCACAGGTGCTGGATCTGAGCACCGAAGGGAAGGAGGAGGTTTTCTACGGTCCGACATTGCCATTCGCCTCCAACGGGATAGCAACTTGTTTCCTCCCAGCTCCCTACTTCACCTGCCCAAACCTACAGACACTCCAAGTACCTCACCACAGGATAGGTGCTGTTTAAAATTAAAAAAAAAAAAAAAAAAGTCACACATGAACAAAACATCACAACACTTGAAAACACATAACCAGAGAGGATGGACGAGGACCATCATCTTTGGACGGTCAGTATTTGCAAACACGACCGACGAAAAATGAAGCTAATCGCAAAAATCATTTCTGGAACCTGCCGTCTCTATCACAAAAGTGTACAGGGGATTTCTTTGAGACCCAAATGTAATAACAATACTTTCCTGATCTACAAGAGCCGTGCTTTTCTGCAAGCTGCTGGGAAACCTGTTGTATTTCCCCAAAGACTGAAGTACCCGTCTTTCTGTCCGAGGAAGTGAAGATGCGATGAGCAAGTTAAGAAAAACGGCTCCACTGGGATCATATTTCCCAAAGCAGACAGAAACAGAATGCCAATCCTTATACCAATTAAGTGACTTGTTGTAAGCAGACATACAATAGGACTCTCACCTCAGTGGAAGCCAGACTGAGTTCTCCACAAGGGTTTGAATAATCTTTCCTTTTGGCAACCCATTATAAGGCTGTAGGAGCTTTTCATGCTAAAACCACCATATAACACTTCCATCAAACCTGAAAAACATCCAGGACAAAGCCTGCTTTTCTCACTGACTCGCACTAGAAGATGAAATTACAGATAGACCTAACAGGTTTTAAAAGAAGCTCATCATTGCATTAAATACCATGTCATTCTTTCAGCTCAAATAAGGTAAACTACTTGATTATACCTGCATCAGCAGTGTCATACTACTGTACGCGTGTATGTTATCAACCTGTGTAAGCGAGCGTGAGATTTTTATTATGCTCAGGACCTAAGACTGTTTATGTCCCAATGAATGTCTGCTGGTCGTTATCATTGGGAGAATATCTGCTGCACATTCTCCAAAGTGTGTAAATGTTCTATGATAATAACACTGTATCATGCTGATTTTCAAAAACTCTAACCAAAAGAGAAAAAACGTGATCCTGCACTTCCTTCATCCATCCAAAACAAGGTGTTCCATGAAGTTTTCAAAATAAAGATGCTACATAAGTAAACTGCAATGGGAATGTGTCTTATGAATACTGTTAACTACTATGATAAACAGAGGGATACAATAGATTAGTAAACACTAATTCAAGGCTTCTACTTCTACTTTTCCTTCTGTATGAGTTCTCCAAACACTGTAGTAGAAAAAGAATGCATTGCAGCAGAAAGCTCATGTAAAGGGATACATTGCAGTTTGATGAGGCTGGAAAATGACTAGCAATGACAGAAAATGGGACTTAGTGATTGTGGGAGACAGGAGCGAGACTTCTTGTGATTAGGTGCAAACTGAAGCAGGATTGCAAGAGATTGCTGTGGCTTGGAAAGGTGAAGGAGAATTGGAACAAACAGTACTTTCTCTCTCCTTTGCTCGCTTTTTTTTCTTCCTTTTTTGGGGGTGCTACCGAACTCTTTGGGCTGGCCCACGACTGTCATCAAATCTGTAATTCAGAGTGCCAGCCGAGTAGAGACGGATCCAGCACCTGATGGTATAAGCACAAATAGTCTGCTCACTTGATGCTCACATTCCTCTCTATAGGACTGAAATGAAAATGTGGAGAGACTGGCATGAGGATGTCCATATTTATTTTATTTCACATTTTATTTCATTAATAATTCTTTACAATATAGACAGTATGTACAATCCAGTGATAATAGTCGTCTTATAGTCCATGATAGGGTTTATTCATTAAGAACTTTCAAAGTTCAGCATGGCGTTGAGGTTTTAGCATTATCAATGTTAATGAAATGCATTAAAGTTTCATATTTTGTAAGATAACCTTGAAAGCAGCACCACACCAAATTGGGAAATTTGGCCAAAAAAAAAAAAAAAAGAAGGTTGGTATGAGAGGTTGTTGGAACTGGTGTCAGGTCCTTTTTAAAAAAGAAAAGTTATTAGTCTGCTTCCAGACTGGTTATTTCTGCCTGCCCACTCTCCCCAAGGAGGCACAGCAACTTCTTATATGCACTCCTGTTAAAGAGAGATGAAACGGTCACATTATTTGTCACGCTCAAAAAAAAAAAAAAAAAAAAAAAAGCATACAGCCACAGAACATTTCTAGCTCAGTATATAACGCCTGCTTCATGTCTAGACAACTTAAAAATAGTTTAAACAATGAATACGAATACTGTTTTTATGGCTTCCGGTATGATTCATGTGCTTGCTCACCTTAAGGCGGTGTTCTTTCCCAGTCCTCTCTTGTGTTCAGTGTTTCTCAGGCTGAGAGACAGGTTGGGAATGAGAGCTTGGACCACAGAGGGATCTAAAACGGCCACTGTCTCCAGGACGCTGAAAACCTGCCTGTCGTAGACTCCCTCATTCTCCTCCACGAATGACCTAAGAGCAATGAGATTACACAAACAATAAAAACCTTGAAGGAAAAAATTAAAGCTGTAATTAGTTTTACTCTATGCCCATAATGCCTATATTAGACTCTGTGCATCCTGAGTACAACTCAGCTGTAATACAGGTGCAGATATTTATCGCTACACATTATTGTCAATTACTGTAAGACAGTGATCATCTGGTTGCACGGTCCCTCTGTCGATGCAGCAGCACAACGCTCCACCACAAGCTGTAAGGCATCTGTGCTTGTCTTCCTCACTGCAAAAAAATAAAATATATTATTAGACAGGGCTTGAGTGATTACTGTAAATACAATCAGGATAGTCAAAAAGTGTTTTTTTTCTGCATAATTTACCACAAAGTGAGATTTGATGAACACTGTGCACATTGTAGTAATGTAAATATTTTGTCAACTATATACATAAACATACATGAATGTTAGAGCAAAACTGTGAGTAGTTTACATTAATTTGACGCTCATCTCCAGCAAGGATTCAGTCTATAAATGGGTGGGAGGGTGGTTTGTGGAGACACCCATTCATCCTCCCCAGATATCTGTGTTTATATAGAAAAAGTTCTTTCTCAGGGCCCACAGCCCATTGAGTGAGTGTATAGAGAAAAATTCTGAGCCCCACTAAACACCCTGTCAGCTAAAGGATGCCACCTAACCAAAACTTGGAAAGCACCCAATGAGACCTGACTGATTTGTATAGAGAAGATGGCCACAAGGAAAGCTACACAACATAAGCCTCAGATTGTCTTGTGTGCGTATGTAGAAGCATGATCTTACCCTGCGGCTCATTGACCAGCATCACACAGCGCAGCAGAGCGGGTAGTGGCAGAGTGAGCAGGGTGGGGTCTGAGTCGCCGCTACGCCTCAGGAGCTCTAACAGGAACATGAGGACTGACGCAAGGCGAGGAGGAGGGGAGTAACCTTTGAACTGCAGGAAGCTCTCACTGTGAAATCAGAAATTGCATCTTTTATCCCAAAAACTAAAATATATTTATGGAGAACAAAACCCATATTGGAAATCAGGAAGTCATATCAGTGACAATGCAGTTAGGTTCTGTATGATGAGATTAAAATTGAATCAAGCCTTAAAGCAGAACTCATCGCAGATTTAGAGACCTACCAGAGCACCTCCAGGATGGTTCTTCTCAGTGTTGCACCCCGGGTGGTGGGGTTCGCCTCACAGGCAGCCAGTAGCACTGGGTGGTTGGCAATGATGCCCATGGAAGGTGAGGCAGGAAGGAAATGGTCCAGATATCTGCGGGTAACAGAGCGGAGCTGCTGCTTCAGGTAAACACCCTGAGACTGAGACACACTGGAAGCCACCGACAGACCCTACAAGAGGATGAATTGATAAAGGAAACATCTGTACAAATAGCTCACAGGTGATTGACTGAAGGCTTTGAATAATTAGAGTTACATTTATCTTCTATACTAAACATCTTGTGCAGGATATGTCTGTTTGTGTGTGTGTGCAATATATGTTTGCCCTGACCTGTAGATAGAGTGGCAGGCTGTCTCTGAGAGCTTTGTCCTGTTGTGTGTAGTTGTGTGGAAGCAGCAGCCCGTCCACAATGCGGAACAGCAGCTGCTGGGCTTTAGAAGTGGCCAGCAGGGGGCTCCAGTGCTTCACTATGCAGCCTGGATCACATCATGTAAAATATAAACAGAGACAAACAGTGAGATACACAACTGTAATGATTCCTCCAGTGTGTGACCTACACCACACTGTAAAAACAGTGAAGAAACAAAGCACTCCTGAAGCTTTGCAAAGTGTTTAAAGTGTGTGAAGTGTAAGAGATCTGCACCTACCAATAGCTCGATACGCCAGCTGCATTCCCTCTTGGTTCTTGCTGACTAAAGAGGGTTTAATGTGTTTCAGGATGTCACCAATATAGTCCAGAGCTTTGGTCACCATGGCTGAACGCTCAGACAAAACCTGCAGTCCACTGTACACACTGCCGACAGCCTGACACCAAGAGAAAGCAGATAAGGAAAGAAACTCATGATAACATTTGCATGTAAATGCAGGCTGCCATAGTAGAGAGCAGATATGACAGTGATATGCTCACAATACATCACATAGTGTACGTTTATGTAAAGGTGCAGGGATGAACTTTACTCAGATATGTAGCGTACTGCCTTATATGCACAAACCTTTATGTCTCAGTTACATAAAGGTGTAAATCATAGATGTCTTATAGGAGCTCACAGCAGAATATGACTACTACTCAAAATGTCAAAGCACATGAAACTTTGTTGATGTTGTGTTGTGACAGTGTATCCGTCAACCTGTGAGGATCCGTTACCTTGACAAACATCTCCAGGGCTGACATGGGATCCGTCCTGGCAGCTGTGGGCTGGAGGCCAGCTCTCTGCAGAAGACTGTCCACCTCAGGCAGCCTCAGCACCAACCGAGTCAGTTCGCACAACTGCTCCTCCGCGGCCCGGCCTGGGGGAACGCAGGCACAAACACCGGGTGTTTAAATAATAATCTAATCCTTTATCTCTAATACAAGGCAGACATGTAAAAGCTAATGAGCCTGAGGTTTTATCCTGCAAAACATGACAAAAAATTTGTTGCTATGTTTGTTTTTTGTCAATTTAATCGAGGCAAAAATACTCTGGAGCCCAGTTGTGGAGGTGTAGAGATATGGTCATAAAACCTATAAATACACTGCAATGTGTGAAACTTGATGTAAATATATGTACAGTACATTTGGGTGTAACTTTAAAATTAAAAGTCTGGGTTACACCTGCCTGAACACCACGATGCATCATAAAATTGCACCATCTGACAGTGAAGATTTGGATTCAGTGGCATCACCTGTTCTGCTATCAGATCCATCAGGGTTCTTGTGAAGGTGCTGCTGTAGAACACACCTGAACCAGGCCCTCACTGACAGACTCTGTGCCGAACCCGACACGCCGCCGCTGGAATCGTTGCTTAGTGAGGACACCAGCTCACTGGAAAAGACAGATTATCATTGAGGACAAATATAACATGCGATTATTAAAGCTATTGAGTTTACTGATCGTTACTGTCGATGGAAATATGAATAAATGTCAAGCGTTTAAGAAATGAGCTGTAAGTCCCTGATGAACAAACAAAGGCTGTGACAGAAAGAGGTCAAGGATGTGAGAACGTATAAGCCAACATAAAATGTTAAAATTCACATTATATGCCTGAAGTGGTCATCATTTTTGAATTCTGAAGTTACAGCTAGTTTCCATTAAAAAAAAAGCAAAAACATTGAAAACTCATCTTTAAAGAGCTCCTCTCCTTCAGATTTCTCTTTAGAGTTGACGTGTGACGACTTACAGTTTTTAATGAGCCTGAAAGGATGGTGGGAGGTGAAAATTCCCATCTAAGGTGTGGTAATTTAATTAAATTTTTTTCGCATTAATAAAACCGTTACCTTATTTTATAAAATTCTATATTAGTAACAGTAAAAAAAAGAAAAGAAAAAGAGAGGTGAATGGAGGCTTGACAGGCTGCTGCTTTCAAAACAATAAATAAATAAGAAGTGTGTCCTTGTTCCGCCTTTATATTCTGGTCCAGCACCTTGGTATCACTTGGCACTGTCTGAGGATGACCTTTGAGGTTGAAACAGTCACGCTGTTTTGTGCCCTTGAGTGTATTTTTGAAGATGCGCTACATTTTGTATTCTGTTTAGAGGTGTGGGTTCAATTTCTTCATTAAAACCTAATTTCGTAATACCCAGGATACTCAGCGCCTAATTTATTGATTAGAGGCTGCCCGATATACCTACAGGACTTGTAGAAAACTAGTTTATCGAGTGTTGTTTACCATTTATGAAGTTTGGTACAGAATCAAACGCATCATCTACATCTGTCTGACCTGATGTGTTCCCATCAGGAGTGACCTGATAAAAATGTGCTGCAGTCACAGTGTTTAGATCTTTAATGCTAACTGTACCTGTTCTGGAGCAGATGGGGAAGGTAGCGAGTCACCAGAAGTGGGTGAACCATGTCGTCCCAGCCGAAGCACTGCAGGATGGACTGGACTGGGCTTGGCTGAAGGTCCTGGGGGGCAGAGCTGGGCAGATCAAAGGCCAGCAGGGTGAAGCCTGAGGAGGTGAAATCAAGTTTATTATGTCTGAATTAGCCGGGGGTTGTGCAGTGTGTAAAGCATGTGTCAGAAATTGCTTTTCTTCCCCATGTTCTCTGAATCTTTACACCCTTAAATCATGTTGAGCTTCTTTTTACTGGTTAAACCAATTTTCTCCTCCATGCTGCCATCCCACTTTCAAATTATCTCCCCTCATCCAAAATGACTACATCATTTCATATTTCTGGTTATCAATAATTCATATTGGTTGAACTGTTCACAACTCCTTCCTGCTCTCTCCCACCCAGTCTTCCTGCAGCCCTTTCTTCCCTTCACTCAGTGTCTCTTTTCTCCCAGTGGGCGTAGCTGACCTGCAGCAGCATCTGCCAGCTGTGCTGGAGGGGTCTGAGAGAGGCGTAGGCTGCGGAGAAAGGGGAAGAAGTGTGCCCAGAGTGCTGCCGCGACCGCTAGGTGGCGCTCTTTCACCATACTGGGGGCAGGCGCCCAGGCCGAGGAGGGTGCTGACTGGACACCGCGCTGATGGACCCGTCTGGAAGGACACAGGAACACATACACACAGAAAGCACATAAACAAATCTGTCTGAAACTCCAAACATAGCACACTCTCTTGTGTACAACCCCCTCCCCCTCCTCAGCTCCGCCCTCTATTTTCTCAAATCCTTTTGCTTTGCTCCCCTGTTTCTGTCTTTCACTCCTTCTTCATGTGTTTTCCCTCTCCTCTTCTCTCCTGGGGGATTACTGGGTGCGGCGGTGCGCTGCAGTGTGGAGCAGAGCTGAGTGGAGGTAGAGGTGGGGAAGGAGAGAGGAGGATATCATAGGCATAGAGAGGAGCCTAATGCTGATCCCCTGTACACAGACTATACTTTGGCTCTCCTGGCTCATCCCTGGCCCTGGCCCCAGCCGCTACAGCAGCCCCACAGTGGCTGGCATTAGCCCAGATAAGCAGCTGAAGGAGCTGTAATCTCATTTAGACTGGAGATGATCCTCCTGTCCCCCTCATTCGCCCGGATGGGGGTGCAGGGATGCGGGGGGGGGGGGGGGGGTTGAGGTGTGCTGGGGAAAGGAAAGGATAGAGGAACTAGATACACCCCCCACCTCCCCATGTCCCACCCCACACACACATACACACACTCTCTCCTATCCTGTCCTCAACCACACACCACCACTACCATGGTACACGCACGCACACGCACACCTCAGCGGTGCCTTCCCTTCCAGCAAGGTTGCATCTAATCCAGAGAGAGCTGAGACAATCGATTAGAGTCTGAATTCATTAGCCTCGTTACTACTGCGGAATGGGCCTTTCACACCCATCAACCCTCATTGTACAAGACATCGTCAGAGACCCCACTTAATCCTCCTCACTGCGGCTTCTTACAACGTGTACACACAAACACACACACACACACACACACATATACAATCACGCTGAATGCCTAAACACCATTAGGGACCCCGTTTAACCCCCCCCCCCCCCAGCTGCATACAAACATACAGAAACAAAATATAATATAGCATAGAGGCACGTCAAACACACCCAGGCACCAACTGACACGACTTCATGTCCATCCAACTGTTTCAGAGGGTTGGGATGGATCTGACTGCCACTGAGGCCATGTACATAAAAGGATCTCTACGTTCTTATGGAAAAGAGGGGGTTATATAAATTTGACATTTGGTCACATGTGTTACATTGAGCGTCTGTTTGGTTTATCTGGTACGCGTAGAACAGCACCTGCCTCTCCCTCATCATCTAGGAGATCTTCACTCTTGACCAATCAGCACTGCCTTTCAAATCAGCCAGAAAGAAATTAGACACTGTAATATAATACTGTCGTAAAAAAAAAAAAATGACTCTTAACAGTCTTAAATAGTCCAGTTTTCCAAAACATTAACCTTGTAACTGCTGGTGGCAGATCTTTTTTCTTTTCTTCCAGTGGAGCATCAAAAGGTACCCATGTCTTATTACATACACTGGATGATACAAGAATAAGAATGATGTGAGTTTGGGGTACATCCTGTCAGGAAAAGGGCTTTGAGAACCATCTGACTCTGAACTGCCCCGCTGACATGTTTGATGTTAGAGAGAAGAGCACAGGAGGGCTGGTAAAAATCAACTTGTAGATGGAGTAATGATTTTGGTTATGCCAACTGAGATACTGTTGAGACTGGCAAACTGTTGGGATCAAGCTGAACTGTACTTCTAGAAATCCAGATTAGCTGCTACATTTTAAACTTGTGTAGAATTTATTAAAGCAGAAAATGCTTTATTATTAAACCTACTTTATTTCACAGTTTATGATTTTTGTTCGCACTTCCTTACATATCTTACATATGGACTGGGATTGTATTGGTGTGGCACAGTTTTGGAGACAGTTATCTTTCACTATCTCATTTACTTAACATAGAAATACCTTGTTGCCCTAAATTATTACCATGAAGTGATGATGTTGTCAGGGCAGGAATTAGGTTTTAAAAACTAGAGGCACTCTTTGGTGAGGGAGACACATACATGTTGATCACTATATGTGGTTATACTACACTGGCTGTATCTACACAGTGGGTAAGTTTAAAAGATGCAGTAAAAGCAATAAAAATTTAATGTGTAACTGATTCCTACCTACTGATCTAAGTTTCTCATCAGTAACCGAACAGTAGTCGTCCTTGACTATGAAAAGAAAGGCTCAACACTCACTAAAAGGTCTTAATGATCACAAAGGAAAACGCTTCACAGGGAAGCTCGTATTTTATCAAGCCAAGGAGACGAGGATTAATTGTTTGTGCCGAAAACAGATCCAACAGGGTGTGCCAGTGCCAGCTCACCTCATCAACCGGAGACACCCCCACCCTCCCCACAGCACAGGGTCATGGGAAGGAATAAAACTGAGGAATTATGCCTGGGATTGGCGCCTTGCCTCGGTGCCGTGGCGATGGCTATCGAGGGTGAATGTTCGGACCCTCCGCTGCCTCAGCCATTGGCAGAATAATTCTCTTAATGTGTGCAGATTCCACACGGCTCTTAATAGACATAATGATGCACAGGCTAAATTTTCCAGGCTACATAATTACCCATTAATTGTGTCACAGAAAAGGCATTAATCACAAAGAGATACCGAGAATTGCCAGAGCGAAGAATTATGTTTAATTTGGCGGTACGGACTGGAGAGAGAGAGCATAGTATTTTTTTATTTGGTTAAATAGGTCAGTGTGGTCCGGGCCATAACACAGAGGTCCTCTGGGAGTTCTCTTCTTCTCTCTCCTTGGCCATTAATGTGCAAATGTGTGCCCTCCAACCCTGAGATCTGAGATGGGAAGTTTGGGAATTAGCTAAGCTAACGAGATGCCGTGTTAGGGGAGCCAGGCGTTGAAATAAGAGAGTACACTTAGGTTAGTGTTTCACTTTAGGTGTGTGGGCAGGTGTGTGGGTTTGTGTGTGTGTGTGTGTGTATGTGTGTGTGCAGGGTGGAGAGGGCTGAATGTATACACTGGAGAATTAAAGCAATCATACACCTACATGATCGGTGAGAGGGCTCCGTAACACTTCACTTTACATTGTCCTTATTCTAGTGTTTCTGCTCATTTATTAACCTTTTATAAGTAGCGCCAGTATACAAAGGCAGTAGCAGTGATACTTTCAGGGCTTATTAACCTCCACATTAACATATATTATTTCTAGGGGCAAGAAACTATTCAAGAAATACATACATATTGAGAAATATATAGTATGTCATATGTCTGTATCGAATCTTAAATCTTTCTTGTTATTAACTGAAATGCGTCTTCATTGAAATTCACCAATGAATGCTGGCTCAGATGTATACTCCTCACTGATTTTTGATCATGCCGTTTCTGATTTAAAGCTGCGCTAATCAATATTTTTATATGAACAATGGATGAAATGACCACGTATAATTGTATAATATGTAAAGGGTCACTTGTATCGACTAGAACAAAGAGAATTACATTTTATGGCTCTCAACTTTATGGTTTTGGTTCACTCATCAACTTAAAATAAGGCAAAGACAAAGTTAACAGTTAGGTGATGAACACAGTAGAGCATTTAGCTGCTAAAGCAACCAAAACAGAGCTTAAAAAGGTTAGGAGGTTAGGAGTGAACATTGGATTTACGCTGCCCAGGAAACCAGAGAAATGACTGGCAACGGTTTGCTAGCATGTTTGCAACATTAGGGGATTATATCTCAATGTTGTGTTCACAGCTTTTGACCAAAAAAACAAAACCCTATATCATTTTAGATATTTCTTCATTAAATTAAAATATTGTCTAAAAAAAGTTTATTTTCTTTTAAATGGAAGAACTGAAAAACTATCATTTTGTATTTGTACTCTACTATATACAGTATCCAGGATTGAAAATACTAGAACAATATCCAGCTGTGGTGCTCACTTGTTGTTTTGTTCATGAAGGCAGTTGTTACACTTCCTTCCTCCTTGGATAAGTTAGTTTAGCCATTGTCCTAAATTTTTAATGAACAATTTGAACATACTGGTGTATCTGATGATCCAAAAAGTTTAGAAGCACTCACACTACTACTATACTTATCCTGCTATCTTATCTTGTTCTTATGGTTGAGTAGAAATGAAATATTAAAACTATGTTCTTTAACTCCGATAAATCCACAGTGAAAGATCACACATCATCCCTCACTCCATAACCTTCCATTCTCACCTGACTTCTATCTGCTGTCGCCTCCGTTCCCTCCTTTAAATCTCCAAATAAACAGCCACTGTTTCGGCTGTGGCTCTCTGACCTTCAGCTGGGGTCGTTCATGTAACCAACACCCGTGTCCTACAGTTGAACCGGTCCTGACGCCCTACTGACCACAGTCTCTCAACACACCCACAGCACTGCTGCCGTCCCCATGAAGACAGGAGGGTCCATGGAGGGTCCCATGGGCTCGTAACTCTACTCAGGGCTCCACCAACACCTGGTGAGGGTGACCTGGGGGCCACTCAGCCTCCTGAGACTAAGAGGGGCCTCAATGTAACACAGGGTCTTTACAGACGCTCATGCCCGCTGACAGGACAATCCGCCTTTTGTCAGAGGACTGAGTGGACTCTGAGCTGGCACCGTGGAGAAGACTCTCCTCTGCTTTAGCCACTTATCAGATTTTAATACAAGCTTAGTTCGGCCTGAGCCAGAAAACATTTGTCAGAATGTGTGGACTATCTGAGAGGGAGCAGCTATCAGTGAATAAAATGAATACCTGTGAGCTGGTGAATATTTATAGCAGCTCTCTCACCTGAGCTGGCTGAGGACGATCTGCAGGAAGCCCAGGGTGGAATTCAGTTCTGATTGGCGGCAAGCAGGCATCAACCAATCAAACCCTTCGTTGAGCAGCTTTTCCTCTGATAGGGTGAGACTGGTGCTCATCTCGAACACCTCAGCCACACCCTCCAGGTATGAGCCAAGGGGTCCCCAGAGGGCAAGTCTGCGAGAGACCTCCGTGGTCTTATTGTAGAACTCCTTGGCTGTCTCATTAAAGGAGGAGGCCAGCCAGGTAGCCTGGGCACCAACATCCAGACCCCTCTCCTGGAATAAACATCACATGATGTCAAATTTCTTGAACTTGTGGATTTTTTACATTTAAAAAAGCAAATTAAATTCAGTAATTTTTTTTCTCCAATTGGTTAACATACCTGGAATAACAACAGCATTGAGAGTTGTCCCCTCCAGATCAGGGTGCGGTGTCCAGGGGGGCAGTTAGAGGGCAAGAAGCCCAGCAGCTCACAGGCTCTGCTGGCCACATCCTCCAGCTCCATCTGCCTTGCCACCACCAGAAACAGCAGCAGGAAGTTCATGAGGCCTGCCTCTGACATTTCCTGCATCTTCTTCGTGGAGAACTTTGAGTAAATCCTGAAAACATAGAGAACAAAAAAGAGACAAAAGGATTGTGTTCTTAAAACATGGTACATGAGATGGACTGTTTAAAAAGGGTTACAGTAAGAGAACGAGAGAAAGATAATGTACTGTGCGCAGCATCACTTCATTTGAGGCAATAACATATTTAAATTGTGTTTTTTTAAGTTTTTTTTAAAAAAGCCAATTAAAATTTTTCTTTACTTCTACTGACAAACTCTTGGGAGGTGATTTGTTCTTCTGAAGCCCCTGACTTTAAATGCTGACTAACTCAACTTTCCACCCCCACCGTGCACCCCACCATCACCCTTCTCAGCTCCAGGGGAGAGGCTTGGCTGCCCTGCCCGGCCTATGTGTGTCCGCGCATGTGTGTGTGTGTGTATATATGTGTGTGAGAGAAAGAGACACAGGAAAAACGAGAGAGAGAGAGAGAGAGAGAGAATAAGAATGGAGAACCACCCAGCACGCTG
Organism: Scomber japonicus; assembly: GCF_027409825.1. Classification (NCBI taxonomy): domain Eukaryota; kingdom Metazoa; phylum Chordata; class Actinopteri; order Scombriformes; family Scombridae; genus Scomber; species Scomber japonicus. Next base: position 21,684,397 of record NC_070587.1, on the reverse strand, counting down.
TTAGATCGTGCGGGCACTGTGGAGAAATGCCTTTAAAGATCATGTTAAATGTCAGAGACACTCAGACACACAGCAGTAGGCGCTTGGTCCCTCTCTCTACAGCCAAACCAATTTACTGCAACACCAGAGAGAGATCAATAAAACCACACACACACACATGCACGCACACGCACGGCCACACATCCAGCTTGCTGTTTGCTCGCCTGGCAGGAAAACACAGAAGGCTAGAGCCCACCCCTCCTTCCTCCCCTCCCCTCTCCCCCCTCCCCAATCCACCCCCAAACACAGATGCAGCCCACACAGGTGAGTGGAACTGCTGCTTGGGTCAAAACACAAACAGTGAGCATACCAAGACAAACTCTGAGTAAGAAGTATGACTGATATAAAAAAAGAGTAGAGAAAAAAATGAGAAAGGAACTGAGACAGACCAGGTTAACACTGGAATCAGCTTAGTTACACCCACAGAGGACTATAAAAGGAGAAGGTGGCCAAGCATGTAGTGTGAGGGGAGGGAGATTTAAATAGATGAATGGGTAATATGTAACAGGGATATAAGCAGCGTGCTGGGAGGCAGCAGTTGGGATTTTCTATGTTCTCCCAACCTGTCTGTCTGTTTGTTTATTCCGGACAGCTTTTTTTTCTGGAGGCGAGCAGATGCTCCTCACTCCTGGCGTTGGGAGATCAACATGCTTGCAGTCGATCCCATTAATGCGGTCGTCGCGGGTGTCCCGCAGAGCCTGGCCAGGAGTGGGAACGCTGCCGAAAACGTTGTAGCGATACAGTCGGCACGCCTCATGCCTCCTGAGGGGGGGGTAGTAGTGATAGTTTTGGTGGAGGGAGGTAGAGGAGCGGGGGAGGGAATCTGGACCTGTCCCAGCCTAGTATGGCTGTTGCCAGACTGCCTACCATCCACATCCCCCCTCCCTGCTGCTCCCCCACCACCCAAGCTCCCCTCTCTCTATCCGTGTTGGAAACCAACACAGCTTCGTTAAGGCGAATTAACCGCCACGCTCGTTAGCTAATTAGCCCCCATGTCTGCAGTGCTACTGAGCACATTCCAGACAGAGGGAAGTCATTAGGCGGATTTATCTACGGCTGCCTCTCGCTGGCGCCCAGCCGGCCTGGGATATAGGATGGTCCAGCGCTCGGTTCTGATGTGCTCGTCACGTCAGCTTCTGATCCTTTCTCTCTTCTTTCTTACTTTCCCTCACAAAGACACACACACATACATACATACACACACTCCCTCCATCCAACGGCCTCACACACTCTGAAACCATGTCACTGCTATAGGGAGCAGGTGCAGCGTGTGCATCAGTAGGAGGCTCCTTGGCTCTGGTCTGTGCTGAAGAGCAGGTGGTTGACTCCTGAGACACCTGCTCCACTGGGGGGTCTGAGTAAATATCAAAGATGCACTGGGAGACTGTGGTGCACCTGGCACGCACACAAACAAGACTGAAATGCATGATAGTGTGCAAACACACATGTTGTTTGTGTATTCATGCAAGTATGCATCTACACAGACACAAATCCAAACAGCCAACTAGACACATCGCACATTAGAAGATCAAGGGAAAAAAGGAATCTTACAAGTCTGATGAGTAATTATTTCTCACATCCACAACTCCATGTTTGCTTCTTAACGCCTACAATACATAATGTATATGGCGAGGTGAATGTGAAGGAGTGAGAACTACAAAGCTTCCCAGAATTCTCTCCATCCTAACCTTCCTTTGATCTGTCTCTGTGGGACTCCACCAGCCTTGTCCTGGCCGAGGCACAGGGCCAGCACTCGCAGGAAGATGTGGAAGGAGTTGGCTGAGCGGTAGAGCTGGGTGTGTCCGGGAGAGTAGAGGGGAGAGGGGGAGCAGCAGCTGCGGGCCTGCTCCAACAGAGCCAGGGGCGTCTTGCACAAAGTGCCCAGGCCAGACACCCCGAGCCAGGGCACTGTGAATGAGGCGCTCTGGTATGGAGGGACAGAACATAATGTCAATGAAGAGGTCTTGGTGATAGCTTAGAGGAAAATGTGTTGAGAATTTTGCCTCGACTACTGCATGACCAATTATACCCTATTAAATGACATGACAAAGAACCAGAAGTGTGTCAATAAAATATAGAGAATATATACAACAAATATACTGCAACTGATAAAAAATCTAAAACTCTTTAAGTGCAGATATAAGAAGATTATTATTAGATAGCAACGTGAAAGAAATTAAAGAATATATCATCTCAAGAAGTGGTGGTTTAATTTATATTACACAAGTGGGATAAATGTGATAAATGGTCTAGTAGATAAGCTTAAAATGAAACAACTTATCAAATGTGAGCAACTTTTCACATCTGTGTTACATTTAACCTCACCAGATTCCTGCTGTAGTAGTCCCAGAGGATGGAGACGGCGGTGGTGCTGGGCTCCCACAGCAGACACAGACTGAGACAGCAGTGCACGTGCGTCCTGACCTGCTCCTCTGCTACACCTCCCTGTTATCACACAAACACACATGTTGCAGTTTAATTTAATAAACATCTATTATTAAAAAAGGAAAGCAACTCTCTTTTGATATGTTTGAATGGTAAAAAAATGAATCTGTGAAAAGAAATGGACCTTGGGGTTACAAGTTAACTTGAGCAGCTCTTCCACAAAAGTCCAGTTATCCTCCAGATGTTTCTGTGGGTGTAGATAGAATTGAAAGATGCTTTTACAAACAACAACTATTACAACACTGTAATTAAAAAAATAATATGGACAAAATGAGTGAAAAATCACTGCGTTGCCTGCATTTGAAAATAAAAGCATTTTAGCAAAAAGATGTGAAAACACTTTAATATGTATGCCCAGCTTCATCTTAATGTATCAATATTGTGATTCTCAGTCTCTTACCTCATTCTGGATTGTGCCATTACGGCTGTACTGTCCTAACATTGCTAACTGAGTGACCAGCCACCATGTGAATCCCAGAGGGTCCTTGCAGTGTTTAGGGAGGCCGCTGAACTGCTCTGCTGCAGGCTTCCCTGAAACCAGAGGCCTCAACAACAAGTTCATATAGCTCCAGAAAGACTAGAAGAAGAGAGGGAAATATATGTTGGTTAATTTCGTCAGGACAGTCAGTTTTGTTTTGTTCTGTTTTTTGTGTGCGATTGTGACATGTGTGTATTTGTGTTACCTGTGTGTGCAACACTTTATTCCTGTAGTCTAGGAGGTGCATTATTAGGATCCACAGCTCTTTGGTGCAGGAGCAAAGGTAATGATGGCTGCTGAGAGCCTCTGTAGGCCTCACCTACAAAATGAATGGGGACCATTTAACACCAGAAGCTCCCATGAAGACCTGACATGAAGTTTATATTTCATACTGAATTATTGTTTGATTACATTTTATAGCACTATAATACTGAGAATGCAACATATATGCTGTTTTGGACAACTTTCCAACCTCCGAATACCATAGAAATACCACAGCAACAGTAAAATGTAGAGAGTTGTAGCCAGCCAGCCACCCACCTTGCTGTATTTGCCTATGGCCAAACCAGTAAGGTCACACAGCAGACTGCACAGGTGCTCTTCAAACAGACTGGCATCAGTCAGGTTCTCTCCCGTCAGGTTCACAAACTGGTGGGCGTACACCACCTGGCCTGGGCCGGAGAATAGGTGAACTTACTAAAAAGCTTATGTCCATGATAATGACTCACTGTGAGTTGAAAGTCTGAAAATGTTGCCCCTTGAACGAGCTGTTAGGTGTCACATAGCAGTCAATGCACAACCATTCAAAGTACTTTGCATGAAGAGAGAATTCTGTTACTGTATCTATGCAACAACTTCACATTTTCACTTCATTACACAGTTTTACTCCCATAATAAAGTTTTTAAATGCTCTAAAGTGCAACTTGAACACAAATTCCAGTACAAGAACTATGAACTTTAACATGACACAAGTAACGACTCACAAGTAAATATCTTAAATTTTCCATCTCCTATGTGAGCATACTGTTGCAAAAGCCGAACACATACCTTGCATCTTGTGGCCGAGCAGGTGAAGGATCTCCAAGACGGACCAGTGAGTGTCAAGATGAAGATGTAACAAATGCCAAGAAGGAGGAAAAATCTGTGGGAGAAGTACAAATAGCAGTTCAGTGCCAAAGTAGTAAAAATAATCATATCTTTTAAACTTCTACTAATCAGCTCTGAGTGGGAAGACACTTTAAGTTTAAGTTAAAAAAAAGTCTGTTCATATGAGTCATTCTATTACTTTGTGTTGTTGTGGCAAATTTTCCATTAACTACAACTGACAGTATTTTGTTCTTCAACCAGTAACTAATATGTAACCGTACCTTTCCCTGGTTCTGTATAGTGAAGGCACTCTGAATGTTGGCAGGAAGGTCTTTGAGTCGTCCTGTGAGGAGAGTGATGCCAAACAGCTCCTCCAGAAGAGCAGAGGGGAGCTGACCCTCCAACTCCTCATAGGGGTGTGATGGATCTGCATCCAGAGTGCTGGAAGCTTTGAGGTATCTGAACAGAAAAATAAGAACACGCATGTCTAAATAAAATAAAAGTGAACTGTTTTTTTATGGTGGGTGTTAAATTTTGAGATTCTTTATGCATTTGTTTCTTTGTTCAGCCTTCACTAATTACAAGTAGAACATGCTGAGAGAGTGAATGGGAGAGTGTTATAATATAGAATTACCTGTGCAGGAAGACTTTCACATACTGAAGAAAGGAAACGCACTGTTGCCTGAGCTCCTCTGCTTCATAGTGGAGGTTGCCTGCCTGACCTAAAACACAGCAGGGGTTTTGTGGGAAGTAGTTATGATTCTTGTGTTAAATAAAACACACAAATATTTCGATGGACAACTCATTTGTTGGAACAGTTAGCCACAACTGAACCTCAGTAAAGCACACTATTATACCTATGTTTATGTTTTATTGTTTTTTATTGTTTAAAGCAAATGAGTAGACTGTTACCCAGTGAAGCTAGACATGTACTTCAGTGAATTGAAAAAACACTGAACGTACGAGACTGACAAATGATCCAGCCTGGACTCACTGGGGCTGCCACATATGATGGGTTCTGCTGTTGCCACAGAGGGCTCGACTGAGCCAGATGGAGGTGCTTTATTTGAAGCCGGCTCTCACAATTTCCCAAATTTCTGGCAGAATCTGATTAACCGCAGTGTTGCTCCAATCCTGACCTACCAGTCCTCAAGCGGTGGGCTTAACTCCTACTCTACCCGCTGCCCTTTCTGCTAATCATTAACTTACATGCCGTATGCGTATTGTCTTCAGCAAGTTCGACATCTCCTCAGGAGACTGTTGCCTTGTGAAAACTAATTTCCCCTGGCTGACATTATAGCTCACTGGTTAGACCACCTGCTTCTTAACTAAAAAGGTCTGAGTTTCAACCCACACATAAGCCAATGTGATTAAAAGGTTCATAATTTGGAGTTGCCTGAGTTTGACACTGGCTGATAAGCATACTGAACCTTTCTTTTCATTTATTTTCCCCTTTGTAGATGGAAATGCCAGCTAAACTTCACTCTCTGAACATGATGTTTTAAAAGCTCGATGCTCTGTTTACACCATCACAACTGTGACTATTTGTACATGAATCTACATGTAAATGAAAATCTGGGACTCACACATATGGTGTTGTTTATGTATGTAAATAATGGCTTACTGTGTGAACAAAATACTGATATTAAAGACTAAAAGCCTGCCAATTAGCTGGACTGTATAATCAAGCTTACCAAAGTCATGTGAGCCGGACTGTACTAAGGTCTCCAGCCTGTAAATCTTTTGTCTGAAAAATAAAAACAAGCGAATAAGATCAGTGACATGCATGTGCATGAGCCACAGCGGACAGTTTTATTCAACACAGATTAGGCCTACGGAAAAAAAACTGTTAAGAACTGTGCAATAACGAAATTTGAGCAACCATGGAAAAGGAACTTAAACTCATTTTAGAAATGTACTTATTTTAAAAGCAAACTTAACAGGGATTCACATCTTGGCTTACCTGAATAGACCAAAGAGAAGCTTTGTAGATTCCACCAGTGCCGTCTCTGTTACCCACGGAAAGCCAAAGAGCTCCACTGTGTCTGTCTCATACTCTGCAGGGGCCGGATCAAGACGCAACAGCAACCTAAAGAGTGCATTCATATCAGTGAGACTGCATTTACTACATTTTCTCCTACTAAACTTGTGCGGCTCTCATTATAATGAAGGTGACTGCTACTACATTTGTTCTGCTCAAAGCATCAAAAATTGACTTTTCAAGAAAAATCTGAATAATGTCTCAGCTACTCTGGATAATCTAAAGATGTTTCTGTTGACCTCTAAGTGGGAAAATATGTTTTTTTGTGATTAGGCTGAAGTGACTGTACCGTTTCAGGGAGCCTCTAGCAGTGTATGACTCTGCTGATAGTGCTCCAGCTGGATCATCCTTTGTTTCAGAGCAGCAGAAATACGGTGGTTGGGCTGGTGTCAGTTCACACAAGCTGTCTGATGCAAAGGGGGAAACTGGTGGGGTGAGGGACTGGCTGAAGTCGTCTGCCATGCTGTCAGTGATCACTAGCACCTTTAATGACAAAACACAGTGATGATGAGACATAAGATAGTTACTAAAACAGAGGTAGCATGTTGCAGAAGGCACCAAAATAAGTAAAAGCATTTATATTTTGTAAAGAAGAGATGTACTACGTAAAAACAAATTGAATATTAGTTGTTACATGATCAAAGTGGTATATTCAATACATATTATAACGTTATACTAGAAGTAATGCTGCAAACGGCAAATCATTACAAAAACAAATGCACTAAGTAACGTTACAGGTCGGAGAGGAATCTTAAGTGTTAAATCAAACAAAATCTGCCATCATTTAGCAAACAATCGAAGTATGTGATATCTCACTTGTGTACAATCCTTCAATTGTTATTGTCTTGTTTCTAAACGAGCGTTAATAACGTTAAATGTCCACATGGGTGACATAACAAGCACGCCACTTCACTACTGCATTTAAAAGGACACGAGTGTGTCAAACGACCCGCAGCACAGATGAACACACTTTACAATGTGTGTATTTGCCAGTAAATAAGGCGACATCATTATTATGTTAGCAATAACTAGCTATCGGCGTCTGCTTGTGTTGACTGCAGTTAGCGTTGGAAAACAGGCAGCAGGATTTCTAACAGGCAAACTAAACACAATAGAGCACACAGGAGGACAAATGTCATTAATACATTGACAAACCTTGTATTTATGTATCTGCTTCGGTGTAATCCGTAGTTTTAAAGCAAAGTAGGAAGACTACACAGCTGTCATCATGCCGTTGTTTGGGTTTTCGAGCTCTCCCGCGCGTTGTCATTACGCATGCGCCAGCTCTCCCTATGCTCTATGATTGGTCGGAAGTTTCTCAGTGGGCGTGGCTCGGTGGACTCCAGCTCTATAAAGCAGAATAGAAGGGCTCACGTCACCTCGGGTTCTTCGTCTCATTCTCTCTTTACAGGTAAAGTATGCTGCATCTTCGTGTCTATCCCGCAGTCTGGTGCTCTTTCAACTCCTTTTAATCCGTAAGACATTTATAAAACAGGAAAGTTAAATGTCTTCTGTCAACCACTTACACAGTTGACCACTGTTTGCACCCTCATAAGTCTTTCAATTAAAAAGTAAAAAAAAAAATAAAAAAATGCGTAGGCTATATTGTTAACATAGCCTAAGCAGGCTTTATTTATACATACTTTTTATTTACACCACAAAGATATGGCCAAAGAAACGTAATGTAAATACATACACTGCTCAATATGTTAATAATGTCTTAATTATTAGCATAAACACAGTTAGCATGTATTAATTGCTAGAGAAGCAGCTCCATCACTTTTTTCCACAGACTGGTGTCAACTTCTTGTTGTCCTTCAGTCTCACTGCAGGTGTCCCGCCCAAATGAATACAAACTACTGCAGCGTTTTATGTTGAATTTTATCCACGCTAACCCTAATTTCCATATGCAGATCTGTCTCTCCCAACAGTCCCTCTCGCCATCACACCATTTCTTGCATTCTAATGCATTCTCACATCTTTACAAAATCACCCCTCTTCCGCCACACGCCGTGGATGTGCTCGTTTAGTCGACTTACAATTCGTGATTTCTGCACGTTTGTCTTGTCCAGTGAGGATATGCACGATAGATGCGGCGTTTTGCATGCTTTCATTTGCACGTTTTATTACCAGGAGTGAGTGGAGACAATAAAAAATGGACGCGTCGGGAGATCTTTTTTTTCCTTTACGATACACCAAGCTCCCGTCTGTCTGTGTGAAGGCTCTGTCGCCTGGATGGGAAAGGTAAATGCGTTTTTTTCTCCTCTCTCTTCCTAAGCTACAAACCCATTCAGTCCTTTCTATGCACTGTAGTAGACGGAGGGAGTGAGATTTGAACCTGTTTCATCTCCCCCTCCCCTCGCCCTCAGATGAAACGTCGTTTCCAGTCTTTCATGCACAGGGACCTGGCTGGATTTTGTCTATGAACTATCACCACAATACAAGAGGCAAGACTAAACTATTGATGACTGAAAACTTCATTCAGATCATTTTCTAGACGCATGTTTTAATCCACCCCATCCTTTGTCTGGATCTAGATATGAAAGGCATTGTCTAATAGATGTAAATGGACTTTCATGTTAATGTAATAACCTGTGTATTGTGACCTGTGTATTGTGACTGCTTCAGTCAGTGCTTCCAAACAGACTTCATCAATGAGACAATAATGTATGCTTCTTGTTGATAACTACACTGACAGACTATACTACAGAGCCAACAACTGTAAAATAAGATAATAGTCACAACCACACAGGTGTTTTCCATTTCTGCCTGCAGCTTGTAGTGAGACAGGATAGACTTTTTTTTTCTCATGAGACATTTAGACTTGGGAAAGTAGAGAAAGCACAGGTGCTACTAATAACATAAATTAGATGTCCTAGTAAGTGATGTCAGTGAGCCAGCATGCATAAAAGATATAAAGTAAAAAATTGCACATTGAAAGCCAATGCAGCTGTTATGAATATCATCAGGTACACCTGTGCTTTTCCTGCTATGACATACCCAAATGTGAAATGGGCCTTTTTTTCTCCTTTTCTTTTTTTTGCTGAGTTCACCAAAAATCAAAAATGTGTCACATCCCAAGCATAGCAAGTGTGACTAAGCTAATAACAGTGAGGAGAATGTCTGTACATGTCCACTCAGTCATGTGAGGAGGTGCAATCAGTCCAAATAAGTGAAGACTCCTGTGAAGGTGTACCCATGTCTACAGAGGCTTTAAATGGTCATGATGGAACAAATGTACCTTTTGTCCCCCATTCCTGAACCACTGTAAGACCAGATGTTATGATGGCTTTAGATATAACTTTAGAAATTGGCCAGTGCAATATTATACTTATTGCAGTGCAGGAGTATCTTTCTATGTGTTGGGTTTTTTGTTTTTGTTTTTTTGCCATAGTGTAGGAAGTTATTTTGGATCAAACTAGGCAAACTTAGTGCTGAGCAGGTAGCAGCTGCCTGCCATAGCCAAAAACACCTCAATGAGAGCAGTGAAACCAAAACAATGACCTGAAAGATGCTAAACTGCTCCGTAGAGTTGAGTGGAAGTATACAGTTGGGTGATAATGTGGTGATTTACTGTATTAACCCCCCCCCCCCCCCCCCCAGTTATTTGATATATTGTTAACTTCAAAATATGATTTATATAGTAATTAAAACAATGCATTGTTATCAATAAGAAATGACAGAGTTGTTAAAAGTGGTGAGGCTGCAGTCAGTTACAGGGGTTACTGGAAGTGCCTTGCTCAAGGACACCTCAGCATTGGGGGATGCTTGGGGGGAACATATTTCAATGTTGTCAGACATTTAACCTGCAGTATTTAAGTTTGACCTCAAAACAGCTATCTGTAAGTTTTGGTTGGAGCAATAATCTGGACTTCTAAAATAATGTTATCCTATGACAGGTAGGTTTGACCTCTGGAAATCCTTACGATACAATTCCACCATTAACACCACCCCCCCCCCCCCCCACCACCCCCTCTTTAAGGAGTGTAGTCGGAAGCCTGTAATGACTTTGCATAATGAGTTACATTCTTCTTTTTCATTGGGTCTGGTTTCTAAAAGATCTCTGTATTGTACAGGGGAGAGTGTGCAAGTCCCTTTTATCTCCAGAAAAAAACCCTTGTGGCTACAGTTTGATCAATTAAACTCCTGAAAGCCCCCCCTTCCCCGCACCCCCCCTTTCATTCCCCTGCCTGAGAGGAATATAAAGTTATCAGTCTTCCCAAGCGATATGAGGACGGAAATAAGTAGTTTGTCTATAAAAATGTCCAGGTACTTTATCAGCGTCCCAGTAGGCCCCGAGGCCCTGACACTGTTCAATGTGGCTCCCCTGTACTCTAGTCTGATGTGCGCTCTCTTTCTTTCTTTCCCCCTCTCTCCCTCCCTCTCTCTCCCTCCCTGTCTACTTTGTCTCTGCCTGAGGCCCTCTCCTCGCTGGGTGGGTGTACGCTGGCGGGCCCCACACCTCAGCGGGATCGACTGGGGCTCGAGCCCCAAGTGAGGTTATCGATTTCAATCAGTGGCTCTGGAGATTGGAGCCAAAAGATGCTCTAGACTTTAAACAGTGGTCAGCTGTACTTGTTTGTTGTTTGTCGGGTGGGGCTCCAGGAGGAGGCACTTTGATTTTGACGTGAAGTCAGATAAACAAACAGAATTTTATACTATATAGAGTGAGAGAGATCTTAATCTTCCAGCTTGGAGTTTTAGTGCATGTTAGTGGGTGTATTTTGGTATTTATTTTTGTATTTTATCCAAATAGACACAAAGTATGACGTTTGCAGATAAGAAGGCTTGCATTTTAACAATGACTATATGTAGTTACTTTCATTAGATTCATCTGTTGATTATTTACTTGAAGAATCATTTGTTTCAAAAATGTATTGAAAAATTGGCTTGAAGTTGACATCATCAGATAACTTTTTTTTGTTTTCTTTTACCACAAGTCCAAAACTGACACATTTCATTTGATATCATGAACCAAGGCAAAAAAAAACCCAAAACAGGAAATGGTCACATTTGAGAAGCTGGGACAAGATGACTTTGTGCTTTTAAATTATTTGCTTAAAACATGACCATCAATTGATGATCTAATAGTTACAGGTCTAATGACTTTAGATGCAGCCGTTTAGTGATTGGAAGCTGTGTGTATATGCAGTATGCAGTAGACATTCATGTGTAAAAACACATGTACAGCAACACTTTCTATATAATTGCTTTACATTTAGAATAAACTGATGTGTACATATTTCAAAGAAAAAAACTTGACAGATAAACAGTAAATGTCGATTGCATAATCTGGGGAAAGGAGTGGGAGTTTCAATTAATGTGCATCAGCGCCGCGTTCTTCTAACATTGCATCGGGTGTTTTCTCATCGAGTAGACACTGAGAGGAGTGAGGTGACAGCTTTTTGTTCTATCATCATGAGCTGTTCACAGCAAAGTTCAGGCATAAAGACAGACTGATAAAGTTCCTGTTTTGCTTAAAGAGGGAAGTTAGTTCACACAATGAGAGCGCCGCTGTTTTTTTTTCTGCTCTCAGAAGCATTTGCATCAAGGCCAGGAGATTAAACGTGTGGGTTGGGAACTGGAGAGAGCGTGTTGTCTCGCTCGGGGCCCCCGATGCCAGAGTACTAGCTTTCATCGCGCTGGGTGAAAGATTTTCTCCTGGACGTTTCACTCTCTATGGCTACAGGTGGGTGGTTCACATGCTGTAGGTGGCAGCCACTGTGGATTTCATGCAAAAGTACAGAGGAGGTGGCTGTGGGCAAATTGTTTCACAATTGCCAATGTTCAATACTCTGCGCTGAGATGCTGAATCCCACACTGCATAAACTCATTTGTGTAGTTAGATGGCATTTGGAGTGTTATGGTAATAGTAAAATCGTAGGTGTTTTGTGCTTTTCTAATAAAGCTATTTATAATGTTAGTTTTGAGTTCATTTTAAAGAACCAATGAAAAGATGGCATATCCAGCGGGAGGCTTAATACTATATCATATCAGTTTACAAAATGATGTCTGATTCATCTGTGTGAAATGATTCATCTAGTGAAAATCAATAATTTCAGTTATTTTTTAAGTAAAAGTTTGTAACAATTGCTTCCAGCTTGTCAAAATGTGAGAATTGGATGCTGTTCTTTGTCATACATGATAGGGAACTCAATATTTTTGGTTGTTTTGGACTGTTGGTTGGATAAAACAAGCAATTTCAACACATTGTACTTTTTCCAGACGGTTATAGAAAATGAAAACAACTGGCTCATTAGGAGAATAATCAGCAGGCTAATCAATATTGAAAACAATTGTTAGTTGCAGCTCTACTGACATGCTTTTCTCCACTAAGTGATCAGTCCAAATCTTCTCTCCCCTCAAAGGCTCCATGTTCAGTGCTGTCGTGTTGGTGTTTTGCTGCCTGCTGCAGAGGAGTCCAGTGACCACAGAGGGGCATCGTGGGACCAACCGCTATGTCTTCTACGCAGTGGAGATGGACGGAGGCACCAAAGCAGCCAGAGCTCTGGCCGAGCAGCACGGCCTGGAGTTCATACAACGGGTGAGTGCATGTTTAAAACCCCTGTTATTACCTCTACCTATGGGCCCGCCATTTACATTTTCTAAATCCGGTTACTGAGGGCTTTTTTTTCTTCTTTCTTTTTCTTTCAAGAGCTGCCAAAAGTGCTGACTTGTATTTCCTCTTTTAGATGGGACTTCCATCGAATTACAGCAGTGTTTCTAAATATTTCATATCTGATCAAGGAGCAACACATAGACTGAGCTGTCCACACAGTGACACACACATTAAAAAAAAAGGCACAGACATGCACATATATACACAGAGATACACGTGTCTGATCAACTCCTATTTGTGGAGTTGATGTTTGGCTCTTCACCTGTTTGCTCGAATTTTAATCTGTCATGCTGAAATCTTTCCATTCGTCAGAAAGACCAGCTGTGATTTATCCACATCGATACTTTTAAAGGTTACTTTGGTTGTCGAGTCTGCAAAGTGTGTCAGCTCCCTCCAAAATGTTCTCGGCTGCACTGAAAAAATAAAGGCTCCAAGCGGGTCTCGGTGAGGTGGAGCTCTTTTTTTTTTTGTAAGAATGAGATCAAAGAGGAGGTTCAGGGGGTATGTGAGGTTTTGAAATGAACTTTTTCTGATTCTCTTTTATGAAAGATTCACATTGAGAAAGATTTAAAAGGTAAGAGCTCGTATGAATTGACATCCATTCCCACTGTCCTCTTTTATATCCAGGATTGAAAAATGATTATTTTATTCAATACTGTCTTTTCAATCATCAAGACTTGACTAGCCAAAACAGATTATTTGGCTTAAATGTACTGTTTGATTAAAGACATGTTTCAGCAGGCTTATGGCTACAGAATTTTGGATAGTTAACCACACAGATGCATTAGATTGATAACTAAATGTGCCTGAGCTTCAGTCCACTGAGGGGTATTCATAAAATGCTTCAAGTCAAAAGAAACTAATCAAGTGAAGCAGATTTCTATCATTTAAATGTTTAGTTGTAGAATCGGGTTGTTTTTCCTCTATATAAACTGCTCTAAAAAAGTTGAACCACATCACACTTATAGCCTCCAACAGACAAGTTGTTGTCCTCACATCAGGCTCTATGTTGCACTTTATTCATTTCAAGTGTATTGCACTTTGTTCTTTGGCAGCAGATCTACCCATTGATTTTGTTCACAGCAGACCATCAAAAAATGTGATTTGAAGTTACTGATAAGTGATACTGAAGGTGTTCGTGTGTGTGAGTGTGTGTTGACATTATTGATAAGAGTCAGTGGCTGTGGAGTCTGCTGGCCTGGTGTGGGGCTGTGTGTGCAGCATTGGCTCTGGGGAACAGGGGACACAAGCTCATTTCAACCTTGGCCCTGCTGCTGCTTCTGCTGCCGCCTGGATCATGAATAAAACATCTCTTTGACCTTTATTAGGAGCGTATTGGACAGTCCAACCCACCGTCTCTGCCCGTCTCTGCCCCCCCCCCATCTCTCTCACATTGTCCCTCATGTATGCACACAAACACCTCTGCCTCGTCCCGCATTGTCTTTTGCTCTTCCTTTTTTTATACACCACTGAAAGTCCCTTGATGCAGGGAGCACTTTGCAGTGACCATTCATGTAAACAAAACCAGATGCACTCTCCCCATGTATGTATTTATGCATATACACAGCACTATGAAACATGCTATATTCATGCATAAACACAGTACTATGGAACACAGGCTGTACTTGCAATATTAGTTTACATTCTGGATTTGCATTTGAGAAGAGCTCAACAATTCCAAAGCATGTTAAAAATGCTGTAGTATGAGTGTGTAGTTAGTTGTCCATTGTGTAGGATGTGCAGGTACTGTGTTGTGTGTTAATGTGGTTCCCAGCCCACCAACTCCACATCCCAAGAAGAGCTTCAGAAAACCCCCACTTCACACCCCCCCCTCCCCACCCCTCCCAGGTCCAATCTGCTGACTGGCTCCTTTTACCTGTCTGTCGCCAGAGGCTGATGCTAAATGTCACTGACACTAAATCGCCTTTTGTTAAGTCAAACCTATTTTAATTGTGTCACCTGTGATTTGCGCCTTGCACGCTGCAAATATCGTATATCATGAAGAAGGCGGCGCATCATGATACGTTATTTATTTTATTCTTTTTCTTTTTTTTTCTTTTGAAAACATTGAAGTGGAATGAAAAGTCTGACAAGCCCAACACCAGCTCGGGAGGATTGTGATGTCTGCTCGCATTCCAGTGGTAATGCTGCATGAGTGGAATGGGAATCAAATGTCTCCATGCTGGCACTCAACATATCGTTGGTCTCTTTGATTTAGTGTACAGCATCCAGGAAAATGTCATCGCGTCTCTGCGTGGCGCAGGCTTGACATATCCATTTTGCAACTTAAAATACAAAGAAAAACAAAAGCAAAATACCCGAGATGATGTCTTTATACCACACGGACAGATTTACAGTGATGCATTGCAGTTGCTTTTTCTTTTTTCTTTTTTGCAGGTGCTTCTTTTTTTGCTGCAGACACACTGAAGCCTTTCCTGTCAGTCTTTAAACGTGTGAGAGAGAGATCGAGGAGATTCCTCCACATTTATCCTTCAGTCGACTTACACGTTGCTCATTTAGAAATGTTTAAAGACGGCTCACAATTTGTCAACATTCTTTTTAAATTAGAGCGCGTATCAGCTCATTCAGAGCAAGATGAGTTGCTATGGGGAAAATGTAGCATGTCCCAATTTGAATAAAGGAAACACTGTAAGTAAACACAACAAACGCAGTGCAGTTTACCCAGTAAGCCCTCGCCGGTAATTATAACGGCGACGTGGCAGTGCTGACTCGGATTCAAAGATTACTGTCATACAAAGGTGAGTTTCATCTCCAACCCAAGGCTGTGGTGGTTTAATGCAATCATTAAGAGGCAGGGAGAAAGAGATGCTCTGACTAGGCAAGTAATGGCAGCCATTACAGGTGCAGGGTTTCACAGACAATGACAAAGAAAAAAAAACAAACAACCTGAACGTGATCTAAAGTAGATGATTTTTTCCCGTTTCACTTTATGCCGGCACAGACAGCACAGCGGCTTGATATTACACGCTGATAATAATAATAATAAAAAAAAAGAAAGATAGAAAGTCTCAGCTTGCAGGCTTACTTACAATACAGCCGACCTAGTTTTAAGTCACATCACATAATACTGCATTGTTTACAGGTATTATTTCTTGCTTATTTAAGATTTTGCAAATCCGATTAGAGCCAGATTATGTCTATGTGTTGCATTGTCTTTATTTTTTAGCTGAGATCACTGCTTCTTGAATTAAGTGTCTGCATATATATAGGTGTGTGTGTGTGTGTGTGTGTGTGTGTGCGTGCAGGGGTTTTTGTCTTGAACTCTGACATCAGGAAGTCCCTGGTCTCCAACCAATGGTGAAAGGCCTCCCAGATTCCCCTTCTCTCCAGTGAGGTGGAATACTGCTGGCAGATTACCATATTATTACCATATCATTAGCATAACATTACTGCGGCACAGCTTGGCTCGCTGTCTGCGGACGTGCTATCAGCTCATCGAGAGATTCAATCCCCAATCCGCTCCATGCTAAAACCCCCGCCGCCCTCCCTTCCCCTCCCTCCCTCCCTCCCTCCCTCCGTACACTCGAGGTGTGTTTTCCATCCGAGTAAAGCAGATGTAATTGAGGTAGAGCACTGGATTTACCAGCTAAATGAAATCACACAAACGCTTCACGATCAGCCAGGGCCGCTGTCGTACACATTCAGAGAGCTCCCTCTTTGAAACCTCGTACCGCTGCACCTGATTCAGAATTTCTAATATCCTCTCAGAAATAGCCTCAGTCAGATGCTAAGCTATGTCAAGCCTTACTCTGGCTGGATCACTCCAGGCTGTTATGTTATGACCGTGCGTGTGTGTGTGTGTGTGCGTGCGTGTGTCTGGTGGAGGAAAAAGGCCGACGTGCTACCATCTTCTCCTTTGCCCCTTCCTCTCCCTTTTCTGTCGAAGGGCACCCAGGGGCACAAAAAAGGGACACCAATCCTCTAATGGTTGGGAGCGAGGGCCCATTCCATTAGTCAAGGGGCCCAGAGTTCACCGCTGCTCCTCCAGTACGTTGAAGGGAGCGAAATGGAGGCAGGTGTTGGCCGGGGGCAACACAGAGGGCAACGCTGCACCAGCTGCATGCTGGGAAATGCAGAAGCCCCCCCCCACCCCCATCTCCGCCCCACATCATCTCCTCTGCCCATTTCTGTTTCCTCATGCAAGTGCAGATCCACACACCTTGTGCATATAGTATGCACAGCACATACACACGTTCACAGGATGCACACACACACACACACTCACACACACACACACTTGCACCGACTTCCTATCACCCGCTTTTGTCCCCAATTTCATTCATTCCAGTAAGCTTTTCTCCATTTTCCTTATCTCTTTCTTTCTCTCTCTCAGCCTCACATGCTCATTCACTCACTCATTCACTCACGCCTATCTCCATCTCTTTCATTTTCGCTCTCTCTCTTTGCTTACCGTCCTCCACCACCACCCCCACCATCAACCCCCCCACCATCACCCCTCCCTCACTCCAGCCCCACTCATACCTCACTCTCATTTGTAAATGGAGGAATGTAGAGAGAGAGAAGACTTGACTGTGGAGAAGATGTGGTTTCCCTCCCAGGTGGGGAACTCTGGCGGGAGATGAAGGTAAAGAAGAAGGAGAAGGAAGAAGAAGGGGCTGAGGAGGAGGAGGAGGAGGAGGAGGTTGAGAGCAGAAAGTGTGTTACTACTCCCTCTCTTTCTCTTGCTCTCTCTCTCTCTCCCTCTCTCTCTCTCTCTCTCTCTCTGGGCTGAGATGATGTATGGCTGCAAAGGCCACATGTTGGCCGTGTGATGGATTAAAGCACTTTGTAGGAAAATTACTGAGAGCGCCTCGGCACACCCGAGTCTAGCCCTTAATAAAACTCTCTTCAATATTGAAATGGAGAGAGAGAGAGAGAGAGAGAGAGAGAGAGAAAGAGAGAAAGAGAGATAAAGAAGATAAAGGAAGATGGACGAAAGCAGAGAGTGGAGGGAGAAGCACACAAACACACTCATACAAAATGCTCTTATGATATGGAAGCATTGAGAAATATTGTAATATTGCATGTTGTCTAGCTTGCTGTTGGATTTTATTTAAAACGGGTTTATAAAACAAGCTTAGAGAATAGATAAGTGAAATTAAACCTAGTTTTATGAAGTGGTTCATTATAAGATGTGCAGATGAACTTTTATGTCATTTTTGTCAGTTATTGCTGTTACAGAGTGTATTCTCTACTCTGCTTGTAGTGATCTACATTTCTTACTTGAAATGAGGAGCTAAGCACATTTTTGAATGGTGGTGGTAGACTTGAGTGCATGTTAGTCTTCATTTCCAAATAGCAGATAACCATATGTACATTTTCATCCAAAAGGCACATTATGGTCTTCATTTTTCACAGTTAGATTGAGAGTTCTATATATTTTTCTTTTTTTCTGCAGAGGGTGGGTTTTATTTTGGATGATGGCTCAAGAATAAGTGTAACAACTTACAGTAGAATATCATTACTTTGTAGTTTGATGTACACTGTAGTAAACCTGTTTATATAATACTTCATCTAATAATACAGTTATTATATAATAATTATTCCCCAGTTCACATCAAATGATGATGGGAAAAAAGCACTTTATAAGCCCTTCAATATATTTTCAATCAGTGGTATGGTAATAACTGACTAAATTCAGTTATTACATTTATATTACATTTATTTAATACATTTATATTTCATGTGATTGTAAAATGAATTAAGGAGTTACAGCCTTTAATAAGACTATCCTCTGTGTCCATACTGTAGAAACTTCTTACTATCAAAAGTAATTAAAATATGGCATATTAATGAGTTTCACTGAGAGGATACATCTGGTGATATTCTGTATTTTTCTTATGTCAACAAATGACCAAAAGTTACATTGAAAATATCCAACTTACAAGTATTGTCTGTGTATCTAAATATAGCTTATTCCTCTGTGCCATAGAGTCTGTTGACTGAATAACTATTTAAAAAACAACACATGAATGAGGTACACTGTTGCACTGGGAGACATGTTCCTTCATTATAATGAACATGGGCACTGTAGCTTACTTTGAGTCAGTCCCCTATACCCGGTCCTGCTGCTATAAATACTCAGTAGAGCACCAAATCCGCAGCTGATGATACTCTCCACCAAAAACACCTGTTTAATCCTGTTTAGGTAACATTTGCTGGAAGGAGGGAACAAATGAATGTATTGATCCTGAGGGGAATGTTGGCATCCAGTAGCTGATATGACACACATACAAAATGGCAATACACACAAGACTAGAAGGGAAGAAAACACACAGAGAACTCATAGTCTACAGTGGAGTTCATGCAAATGGAAGGTGATAAACAGTGCATGAATAATAATGACTGTAAATAATATGAAATACAAATTGGTGATAAAGAAAGCAGACATTTCTGCTTTTAATGGGATTTGTTGAAAATAGGAAGTATGGAATCTAGCCACCCTTTTCCTTTAAGTACTCTTTGAATATGTTTCATTACCATTCTGAGATAAATACATATATTTACTGTCCAATAATCTAAATTCTGTTAGACTTTCTGTCCTATGAGAATTCAATTTAAATGGGAAACCCACACTTAATTTTGTTTTTAAAGTAGTTTTTACAATGTTTGTCTTGCGTCATTGCAGTTATGATTCTCACAGAAGTGAATGTTGAGATGGGAACACAGCAACATCACTACAACAAAGTCCAGCAGTGCAAGAGCAGTCAGTCAGTCAGGGAGGTTGTAAACAACTTCACCCTTCTCCTTAGTTTGAGGGTTCAGACAGAGTTCAGAAGTCCTGCATTCCCCCTTTTCTTTCTTATATGTAGGGCTGTATAGAATGTTCTTCTCAACCCTTTTTACTCATTATTCTCTTTATTTCAGAGCTGTTATCCTTGTGTTTGGAGGATCTGTATCTCGGGTTGTGTTTTGTTCACCTCCTTATGATTAAAGACTTATCAAATTTAGCCTTTCTGTAAAATAACAATGTGTCTATGTGCATGATTTCTTGGTTAGTTTGTATAGCTACAGTGTAACACACAGTTGATCATAAAAAGTATGGTTAACACACAGGGGTTTGTATAATATCTGTATGGTCATCTTACTGGTCATGTCTTTTCATAGATAACAGCAATTAACTTTGAGTATAAAAGTGAATGAAGTCGTAATAAACTATAATTGTACCTTAAATGTCTCACTAAAAACAGCTTGTGACATCTCACTCAAAAACTCAGTGTATCAGCCTTCTGTAACCCTTCAATTCCTGTTTTTCTTTCACCTCATGATGGACTAGTGATTGTGAAGCCCTCATGCCCCCTCCCATCTCCTACATTTCCTGCCAATACTATAACCAACAAGGCTTAACTGCTCACCCCATTTAGCCCTTAGCATCCCCCTCCATCACCCAGCCCTCCTTCTAACTCTCCCCTCTGCTTCTCCATAGTTGGGGCTGTGGAGGCCGCAGCCCCTGTAGGGCTGTTAGTGTACACACCAGCTGTTGGTTTCTCCATAGGGTGTGCTGCCTCACGTGGCTCTCACACACTGCTTCAATGACTCTTGATGTCTGTGTTTGTTTTTGTTTATCCTTCATGCTTCTCCCTCCCATCTCTCCCTCCATGTCTGTTTCTCTCTCCTCTTTCTGTTTGTGTGTTGGAGGCCGTCTGCGGCAGCGGGGCGTTGAGCTCCTGTGGATGCTTCAGCACTGAGATGACTTAAAAGTCTGACTCTGCTTAACTGCCATCCCAGGCTGCAGTACAAACCAGGGCTGAATGTAATATTTGTATTTAAAGACCACCATGGAGATAAACTGTAAAAATGTATTGACTAAGGTTGGTGATGGCTTGTAGTTTTTTGGGCTTTATGTAACATTTGTATAGTCTTGGTATAAAATCATTTGTAATTGGGATATTGCAATAATTACGGTTAGTAACGAGAGATGGCCACTTATTTACTGTGAGCTTCAAAGATTCACCATAATGCTGCTGGCTCCTAGCACAAAAGAGCAGTGGCTATTCTAAGAGAGTTTAAAAATCCGTTTTTTCACTATGAATGACCTCTTTGAAATCACGCAGTCATTTGATCCATTGTTAATATAAAAATATTGATTAGTGCAACGTTAAGTTTCCTCCTAGTATTTCCCTTGTGTTTCACTGACTGGTTGTTTAGAGGTTCTGGGTTCTCCAGTGCTGTCTCTCATTGAGTGTGTGTGTGTATGTGCTTCACTTAGACTTAATTTATTTGTAGTGGTGACTGAGCTTTTTCATCAAGCCTTTGACATGAATAAAGCTAGCTACCTTATTACTCTCCCATCAACACAGTCTGTGACAACACACTTTTTAAAAGTATCCCAATAATGCAGCAATTTTTTTTCAAAATAGCATAATTTTGAGGAAATCAAACACAAGCGTGCAAAAAAACTAAATCTGTTACACTTTGGTTGACATTTTTTTACTCTTTACATTGTTCATAATGGAGTTTAGACTCTTTACTCTGTTATTTGACTGTTGAAAAAAATTGGCTACGTAATCATTTTTGGCTCTGGTAACTGTCATGATCATTTGTTCTTAAAGGTGCAGTGTGTAGAATAAAGTGGCATCTTATAATGTGTAGATATAATATGAATAAGTATGTTTTAAATAGTGTATAATCACCTGAAAATAAGAATCATTATGTTTTGATTAGCTGAGCCGTTTTATATCCACATAGGGAGCAGGTCCTCTTCCATGGAGCCAGCCATGTTACACCACCATGTTTCTATGGTAGCCCAGAATGGACAAACCAAACTGGCTCTAGAGAGGGCCAGTGTTTGGCATGTTTCAGGGCTACTGTAAGTTCTCCTCCACACTTGGAATAGAAGGGTGAGGAGAGGGGTATTCAGTTGGTTGCAATCTGCAGCTTCACCACTAGATGTCCCTAAATCTTACACGCTGGTCCTTTAACTTTGTCATTTTAAAATTTAAATTATTGTCTCTTGAAGAAAAATCCCTCAGCACAGCAGTACTCGAGTCAGGTAACTGTTCAGGCAGGGATGAGCAATTCTGCCTTCAGCTCCGATATCCAACAATTCTCATAAAAGAAGCTTCAAATGAAGTCATGCTTTTCAAGCTTTTCCAACAAATATGAGATATTTATCAGACAAAAGGACACGAAAACATGAAAAATAAACAAGGAATTAAGGAACAAAAGAAAGAACAAGTGGATCATAATACCTGAAGTTATTGTTGTGCTTGTAGTGCTTTCAATCTGTTTCTTCTTTCAAGTGAGATGTTTTGAATTTTGATGTTTGGCCTTTCAATCATACACTGTGAAATATGATAATCTGATTTGACAATTAAAGATGGAGCACAGGTATTTATATAGGAATCAATGGAAATACTGGTCAAAAATCTTAAAACAGACATGATGACAGTGTTGCCAGTGACACAATCGATGTCTGTAGTGTAGAAGAGAAAGCAGCAGCAGTTTGACAGTTGTTGTGACACTGTCAGTATAGAGCTGTTCAAGGTTCAGTGTTTATTTCTAATCACTTCAATTAATAGCAGAAAACGTCATAGAAAAGCCATAAGAAGGAATCCCCATGTATTTATTGACCAAATCAGTGCAAAGAATACTAACGCAGGAAAAAGCTGTATTTCTCTATTTCTTGTCTAGACTGTATCTCATGGTAATCGATTTATGATTTAGGCATCAACTGAAGCAGTAAGTGCACAAGGTTAAACTGCTTTATTGCTACTTACATTGTAGCCACCACAGTGAATATTAGACAGTAGCTTCTTGTTCCTGAGGCTGTGCACTACATGTTTAAACAAATTAAAAAGCTCACTATGGAATCAGTAAAATTCCGCTATTGAATAATCTATTAATCGTCTTGTTATCACTCTGACTTCCAACTCACATAATTGCATGTGATTTTTGGTCGGTGGCCAAAATACTCAAGTTGAATATTTAGTCCTTATGGTAGCTGATCAGTTGTTCCTCCCAGCAGCAGTGGCTTTGTCTGCTTCTACATTTAGTTTTTAGATTCTCTAACTGTGTATAGTTTTGAGATAAGAAACCTGAGTAAAAATGGATTTGCACATTACCCAGTTTGATCCTATAGTCATCACTAATATACAATATATATTTCTGCTTTATGAACAAACTCAGGCTAATAACAAGTACACTTCATGGTAAGTTAGAGCAAGACTGCATGAATCGCTGCCTGACACTGCAAACAAAGAAAAGCTTATAAATGCCTGGAGGTTAATCACAATCACACATCTATTTTCTGTTGTCTTACTGATTTACAATGAGTCTCAAAATGTGCAAACTTTTGACTCAAATGCAACTAATAAAGATTTAAAGTGAAATGACTACTTGAATATATACTGTATGTAGGTTTGTAAGTTTTTAATTATGTAACTAATTATATTTTTAATACAATCTTTTTAGAATGACGTTTTTGATTTGTCCATCTTTAACAGGACCGCAGTCACAGCCTTGGGGTTGCCATATTGGCATGTACTGTATGTATCATAATTTAGTACTACCTGCAGCAACATGGTCAGGCTCAGCTATTATTCTCTGGAAGCTTTGCCTCACTCACGGCGGCAGTACTGTCATGCTAATCCACTATTCACCAGTGCTCTGGATGAAGGTCATTCATTGGAGAGATTCAGTTAAGCAATCACAAGAGCTTGAGAAGAGCATTTTGAATAGTCCTTCCTGTCAGCTTATATCTCTGTCTGGAGTCTGAAGGTCTACAGTTGAAAGTTGGAATTGTCCTCGATCAGAGAAGAGTGTGAAAGGTCAGGGTGCTGTGCTTCCATATGCACTGTATAAGTATCATAAATACAATATTAGAAAAACCTTCAAAAGGATTTCAAGTAGGTTGTTTATTTGCCTTTGAACCATAATAAACAAGTATCAGACTTCATAAAAAACAGTTATATAGTTAAGTCTGAAGTACTGATTACTTTCAACAAAGAGTTTCTTTTTATTACTGTCTATCAGTTGTGTGTGCATCAATGGTTGTCCTTTATTTTGTTAATGCAGATGAAGGACACAACTTGAAAAGCAATAACAAAGTTGTTTATATGGATTGTTGGTGGAGTTTTAACCTCAATCTGAGTTAACAGGATGTTTCACAAACTGTTTATCATATGTCAACCAAATTTTAAATGAAGTTACTTCATAAACCAATGAAGTACAAAGCACCATCATGTTTACCATTTTCCTGTGACTAGGGTGGTGTGAAAAACTCCGTCAGATGGGCCAGATGGATCTTCAGAGTCTGCACGACACTTACTACTCAAAAATAATGAAAGTATCTCAGCAGTCAAGAAACACAATGAATCAGACATGGTTGTACCAAATTATAGATTTACTGTGTATTAGGCAGTCATACAAGTAAGCTGGTCCATGGAGCAGGCACTGACTTCAAACACTGATAGCACTGTTTTATTGAAATTAGCCCTCCTTCTGAAAAGCTGCATTCATGGAGTTACACCTACTTCTTGCCAACCCACATATTTTCACCACTGTCTTTGACTTTGGACAGTCATCCATTTCTAATCAAATTATGTACCACTTTTTCAAAACTGCAGATGTTTTCATCTCTCTCAGTAGTTAGTATTTGCTTTGTGACCAAAATATCATCACATACATGTATAGACTAAATATACAGTGATCTCTGCACACACGTATCAACTTAAAGATATTTAGCATTCCTCAGTAGTCAGTGGCTGCTTTGTAAAAGCTGCTTTGTATTTTCACCCTTGACGTGATGTTCCCTTGTACTCAAAGCCAGGTCACAGTGACCTGAATGTCCATGTAAGTCTCCTGGGCCTCCACTCTACCCTAAAACTTCAGATTCACTCATATACTATCCTGACTATAAACACAGAATAATATAAATTACCTAGCACAGTTTTACACATACAGAAATGATTATATGTTTTGACTAGCATCAATCATGTAAAAATATCCCATAGTAGTCGCCACATTCTTGAAGGCAGGTCTTACTCCACATAAACAACCATAATTCTTGAATTTATTGTGCAGTTGCAATCAAATCCAGATGATTCATGTGGAGTATCATAATGTATGAACTCCGGTGCTGTGATCCTGCAAAATGTGATGGCATTTTACTTGTACATGTTACCATGGCAACATCATATCAAGATTTGTACACAATATATCATTTGTAACATTAAAATAACAGAGGGTTGTACAGCCTTTCTGAATGTTGTGTATTCTGAAAACTAATAGTCAATGCTTCTTTTTTATAATGATAAACATAATATGTTACAGTCCTATCCTGTAAACTAACTTGATCATTCAAATAAGAAATGTTCTTTAGCAGTTGGTAATGGTGAAATTATATTTGCAAATGTTTGTGAAAAAGGTTGTCAAAGTAAAAAAAGAAAATCTAATCAAACTTATAAAGATAATTGGAAGAATGGCCACTGGGTACAGAGATGTCTCATTAATGGAAAATGAATAGTTTACTTAATTCTTATTCCAGCCATTTGTCCTGTTGAAGCATTTAATCAAGACACAGTTCCCCAAACTGCTCCTAATGCATGCTGGGATAGTCTCGCTGTGACCCTTTATAGATATGTAAGAGGAAAAAAGGTGATAAAGTAGGAAAAAAGAAGGAATACTCAGATTAATAAGAGTGTTCTATCGCCATTTATGTTGATATTTTATGATCTATCGTATTTATAATTTAAATAAAGTTAAATGTTATAAATACACTTGCCAATATTGTATCAAATAGATGTATTCATAGATTCTATGGTCACATGTTGGATATCCCTGATGAAGAGGTAAAGTGAAACATAGCTGCGCTTCCAAAACCTAACATAGCAGCTAGAGTTTTTGATCAGTGAATAATGTTGGATGAACACTGCCATAAAGTCATGTTACCTCATTATCAGTCTGTGTTCCTAGGTCCAGTAGATGTTGTTTATGGATCCACTAAGTAAAGATCTATCTCTGACTGCAGCCAGCGAGGACATCCTAATTCATGTCGAGCTTACTTAGTTCATTGTGCAATGATTCAAGCATACAGTATCTATCTGTGTGTTTGTGTGTGTGTTTGAACACTCTCATGATTAGTGTTCTCAGTGACTGGCGGGCTGATGGGGTTGATTTGTCCGACAGTGCTGTGTGTCAGGCAGGCTCAGCGTCCACACTGGAGAACATGAGTGAAGGAGCGGATAATTGATAGTGACAAGGCGCTCCCAGCCTTAATTGCTACTGGTGAATTAGATTACCTTTTCAAAGTGCCTTCATTAGCAGAGGGAGAGTCATACCAATGGTCCCCTGATTGGCCTCATATTGTTTTGCTGTGAACCTGCTCTGGCAGGGCCCAAAAATGTGTGTGTGTGTGTATTTGTTTTGGTTGCTATGAAATTACTCTCTAATTTCCATGTACAGCTGTAGTTTTACTGTGTACTCATGTGTGTATATTATGGACACCCAGTGTCAACAATGTCAAGTTGACACAATGACACATTAAGCAGGAAGCAGGTCTCTGTTTTTAGGGGTCATTAGCGGCATTCACAGTTTTAAAGGGTCAGTTCAACCACTTTAGAAAACGAAAGAAACAACATATTGTCTCACTTTAATGATATCTAGCCACATAAATTGTCTTGGTTTTATTTATCTAAGTCTTGAGATATCTGCTGCCACACAAAGTACACTTGGAATGATTGGGCTATGCTTTGAACAGCAAAGTGTCCTTCCAGAAACAGTGTCCTCCTGGTTACTCTGGATAATCCATAGAATTCATTTCACCGATACTATTTTCTACTGAAAACAAAATAGTTCCTGCAGTAACAGTTGAAAGTGAGATCGGTGCAGTTAGAATCAGGAGACGCACATAAAGAGCTACAGCCAACATGAGGGTCTGAAAACCAGCCAAAGGTGACGATTCTCTGGCAGAGGCAGACTTGGAGCGCAAACTCAAGATTGAGGAAACCAACAAGCATCAATAGGGCCAGTATGTTGTATATCTTAGGTGACAGAGGTAATATATGAATTCAACTGTAATTTATTGGTGGGGTCATCACATTGGTGGCCATTGGAATGGCCACAGCTACAGGATGGGCAACTTCAGGAAGGTTATCCAGGTTAAAACAGGGACAGTGTTTCTGGAAAGAGATAAAAAATAAAATATGAATATTCTTACAATGGAAATGTTCAATGCTTTGTGCACCACAACTGAAATCCCATTTACTTCCTTGGTACAGGAGTGTAGGCAGAAATCTGAGAGACAAATCTTAAAACCGAATCAAGCAAATAAAAGCGAAACTATCTGCATGGCCCCTGAAAGGTCATGGTGGAAATGTTTTTAGAACTACTTTTACATTCCCTCTCAAAAGGTTTTAATTTTCTTCACTTTTCTCTCTTTTTAAACTTTTTTTTTTTTTTTACCTCTGATCCATAAAGAATGGCAGAGCCATGTCAGTATGCAGCCATTGTGTTGTGTTTGAAGCTAGTTTGCTGAGGCTGTGACTGTGGCTACAGTGGCTACTCTTCACAGCCCCCAAATGTGTTACCAATAGCTTCACCACAGCGCTCAATCAACACAATGCTGAAGCCAAGCTTTCAGAAGGAATATGTTTTTTTTGTCTTGTTCCACTATAGTCAGATCAAAGTTTAAGGTTAGTTCGTTAGTCGAGAAGTTCTTCAATTGCAGAGAACTTTCTAACACTTGGCTGCCAGCGTAAAAATAAAAACCCTAAAAGCTTACAGAGAGCAAGCAGGGAAAGTATAGAGAGGGTTTATCATTCTGTGCAGAGACTGTAACATGAGCATTTTCCTTCAAAAAAAAAAAAATTCTTTCCAAACCCAAAAGTCCAAAATCTTACCCCCTCTTCATCCCCTGCAGCACCAGTCTCAGCTCCAGCCATCCTTCCTCATCCCATTTCCATATCTGTCTCCAGTCACTGCTCCATCACAGCTCCTCACTCCATCCCCCATCCCCCAGTGCCTCCCATCCCAAGAAACCCACTGGCATCCCCATCCCTGTCTCATGCTTCATCCCTGTCCCAGCCATCCTCTGCAGCCCCCTCCCGCCCCCCGCTGAGTAAAATGGAGTGTGCAGCATCAGGGGAGTCGCATGTTCTCAGTTCAGCTCAGCTCAGCCGTACTGCCAGCGTTATAAACTTACTGTGTGATTATTGTCGGAGCGAGACTCCTCCACCCAGGAGGTCTACGCTGATGGGTACTATGTCACCGGTTACAGCCAGCCATGGAGGGTGGGATGAGAGACCAAAGGAGGGGCGAACACTAAGGATAGAAACCAGGGTGAAAAAAAGGACACAGAGATGGAAGTGAAATACAGTTGGTAGGGGAGATGGAGAAAAGTAACAGGGATCAAGGGAGAAAAAGGATGGAAAAAGATAGAGGAAGGGAAGAGAATCATCAAACGGGGGAGAGAAAAAAATAGCCAAGCTGAGCATGGAAAGACTGATGTATACCTATCACAGCAGACAAAGACAAGGGGAGACACACAGGGAGTGATATAAAGAGGGAGAAGCAGAAGAATAATGTGCCGGGAGAAGAAAGAGAGGCAGCGGGGAAATCAGCAGAGGAGAGAAAAAGGAGTCAGGGCGGGTGGGCAGAAAAGAAAGGCAAAGAGAGAAATTAGAGTGAAAATTTTCAAGCGAGTGATGTGTGCTGTGATTGTTTTCTCTCTCTCTCTCTCTCTCTCTCTCTCTCTCTCTCTCTCTATCTCTCTCTCTATCTCTCTCTCTCTCTCTCTCTCTCTCTCTCTCTCTCTCTCTCTCTCTGTGTCGCTCTAAACGGTCGGGATGTGGCCTGTATCTGCCGGCAAGAAGGAACTCAATTTGGGACAATTTACTCGGCAGTCTCAGCCCTGATGCACCTCAGGGACAGAGAATAGAGAGAATGAAAGTGAAGGAAGATAGAATCAGCAAGGCACACACACACACGCGGCGTGTGCCTTGCACACAATTGCCGCCGAGTAGATTTCACTTAGTTAGTTCTAACTCTCCCAGGCGGTCAATACGATTGAGTTTATAAGGCTTGGAAATGAAAAGCCCAGGATAAGGTTAGATAAACTGTGCGCTATTTGATTTTGGCCCACCTCTCCCAGAAAACTCTCACAAGACAGATGGCCGGAGGGGATACGCCGAAATCATGTTGTGCAAAGGGTCATATGCGTGATTAAGACAGAATACGTTATGCGTTTGACCCTCACTCTGGACATGGAGTGGTCTCTCTGTAATGATTGAAACACTTGCATCTTTTTTTTCAGCACCATCTTGCATTCTCATCACACCCCAAGCTTTGGAGGCTGCAATATTTTCTAAAAAAGTCTTGAATAAAAGGCGCTTGACTGAACCCATTTAATACCAAATCTTGTTTCCTGTGACCCTTTAGGTCATGAAAGTGACTGTTTCGATATACTGACCACAGTGTTTGTTTCCATGCTGACAGATTGGCAGTCTGGAGGGTTTGTTCACCCTGAGAGACAGCAGGGAGCGCCCTGACAGAGCCTCCTTTGAGAACACACTGGCAACCACAGAAAGGGTAAGTGTTTTTATTCTATTGATAATTAACCACTTTGCTGAATAAAATTCCGCTCACACGTTAGGATCTAGAGAGGGAATCAAGCTACAGGTTCCCTAAAGGCCAGTTCAGGATTCACAATTAGATGAAAGTGTTTTAGAATGTTGAAGGGAAACGTTGCAGCGGTGTTAACTGGCCTGTCTCAGCTTGGCTCAAGCCAGCTGGTGGTGGCACCTGCAACTCAGCTTGACAAGTCGCCAGTGACTAGTTTTAGAATATAAGGTATGGTAACAGCCAATCAGCTTATAGCAAAAGACAAACTGTCAGCTGGTTTAAAGTGACAGACTTGTGGACGGAGGAAAGAGAGGATCACCTCATCAGTTTGTTGGAGGAACAGCTGTCTATGTTGGACGCAAACCTTAAATTCTGCAAACTAAAACTAGCCTACAATCCAACTTCTTGACCCACTTGTTCAGCAAGTCAGTACACTGAGTCAATAGACTGTCTTCTCTTGTCACATTGGTGTAAACCATTGACTGTATATAAATATGCAGGTCATGACAGCTGCCCAAATGCGAAACCAAAACATCTTGATTGCCCCCTGGTGGCTGGCTGCTCCCAGAAAGGAGACATTTTGCCTTCACTTTTGCACAGCGGCAGGAAGTGGAGACACATTGTTTGTGTTTTTATACAATCAATGGTGTGAACTGGCAGGTTTTAGAACATTGCACACAAGCACATTACAAGTAGTTGCAAGTTTCAACTGGCTTGTCATGAATCTTTGGTCTAAACTGGCCTTAAAGACGCCACTCTAAGGTTGTTGTTGTTTTTTTGTTGTTGTTGTTTTTTTGGCCTGACTTGCACTGTCTGTGTAACACAGCGGGAAATGGATTTGTAACTACAGCAAATCAGAGCGTTCAGCTACTTAGATGTGACGGTTTGATACATTTAACACGGCTACGTCAAGGTGAATTCACACCCTGGCTTTGCCTCTGATTTTACACAGCATGTATATGCAAATGGAGGTTCATTTGGCTGGCGTTGCTGTTTTAATCAGGGTCTAGTGTTGATTAGCGAGAAGGAGGAAAAAAAAAACATAAACAGAGCATTGTGGTGAGTAATGGCTGAAAGTTGTTTACCTTGCATGTGTTGCTTATGTACCTGTTCCACCCAGTATCACTTTGTGCCCCCTCCCGCGCAACCTTCAACAAGCCGTTCTGCATCACGCTCAGAGCACACAATACAGCCTCCTCACCGGGCTTCCGTTGCCTGGGAAACCGTCACCCACGGAGACATCCCATGACAGCACAGGGTGAGGGAGGAGGGACGGGAGGGGTCGATGCTCCGGGCCTGTCCTTTCTCCAGGGTACACCAGACCTCTGGCCCTTCCCCAACACACTGGTCCTTCAATATCACACACAAACTGCACAAAGTGTGCACACACACACACACACACACACACACACACAGTCCAGCAAGAGAAATGGACAGTTAGTAAAAAGAGCGAAGGTTCCAAAGTTTCTGATTCAGAGTTATCATCTGAGTCAGTCTGTGTGTGATTAATTGAAGTAATTTATGCGCAATCTCCAATGACTCCATATATGCTTCATGATTTCATTAAACTGTAACTTTAATTACTTTTCTACCATCGTAACTTTATGTGAAAATGAATTTGCACCCCCAAAATTCCCCACATTCTGTAATGAGTCTTAAATGTAATGGATTGTACAAATAATGTTTTGGGATAATGAACAATTGCATACTTAGACATTTCCTCACCAGCCACTGTTGCACTCCTGAATGCCTTACTATAGAGGTCTGTTTGTTGGCTATGTTGTTTCATGTCTCTTAAATCTTTCTTTTTAGCACTGAGGCAAGAAAAATCCCACTAACTTGAACCCTAATAGAGAAACCTCTTTTATTTAGGAGATCATGTCTGAGTACTTGAGCCAACCAGACTAATAGAATCTGCTATAATCGCATTTTTAGGCTAAAAACAGTCAATATTTTTTATAGTTTTACAGATGATGTACTTATGGTGGGTTATTTGTTGCCAAACACAATTACAGTGTGTTAGCTACAGTAGATGGCAAGCTGCCAACGCCTGAGCTATACTCTATCCGCCCACCTCTGACCAGGCCTCTGTCTATAGAAACCTGCGCTGCTCCTCACTTTGCATCACACGCTGTTCTGTGCATCGCATGGCAGGTGGGTTATATTACGGTGCTCACTAATTACTGCACCGTGCTAGGTTTAGTAAGCAGCAATGCTAAGACTGAGTCGGTGTTAGTTTAATTCTTGACAAACTGACTTCTGGGGCAATAACACTATTAGGAGTTACAATAACATGATAAAACTGCCATCCTGGGATCACACATGAGGTGTTAAGCGTGTTATTATTTTGAAATATTTAAATTGTTCACAATGAATGACTCAGTTACTGGTGCAGTACTGTTTAGCTAAACCATTATGAGGCTGTGTTTTCATATTTTAGAGCTACTCCACTCGAGAGCTGGAACTAAACTATATGTTTGTTCCTTGTCCCTCCATGCAGTTTTCAATTTTTTTAAATGAAAGTGTTGAAAGTTTTCACACCTGGTAAAATCACATTGAAATTATGTCTATTGAACATCAGGAGAGGTGTCAGCGTTATATCCTTTGAAACCAGACTAAAAGGTCAGGAACCTTTCCTCGTCATGATTTTGACATTTTTGTTAGCATAACAATGAAATCCAGCATCCTTCGATTCAGCCCGCCATCAAAATCGCTTTATAAATTGCACCACAAGAGGATGGATGTTCAGCTAAAATGCTCTGAAGATAAGGTCAAACAATGTTTTTCCTGGCTGTGAATTGTGCTGGAGTGCTGTTAAAATCCTCTTCACATATTTGAATTGTTAACGGCTTTGTTATTTTAGTTTTGACGCTAACTTAAAATTCAGTTCAGAGAAGACTGCAAAGACCTCTGAAAAGCATTTCTTTTCAACCCCTTAGTTTCCCATAATACAGTTATATGCCTTTATTAAGGTTGATTTTATTGTAACATAGGTTAACTGATCATAACTACATGTGTAGGTGCCGTTACAATATAATTATACAATGTGAAAACTGTGTTGATGAGCAATGACAGTCATACTATATATTAGATGGATAAAAAGACAAAGGAGTATTTGTTTTAGGAGAAGCCAGAATTATTCCCCCATACCACCAAAGCAATATCCACTCAAGGTCCACTAATTCGCCTTTTCTGGAGCTTTTGACTGTATCACACAGTCTGCATCAGAAGGTAGAGTTTTAAGTTTTAAACCTACATAGACACAGCCTAAAAATTCTCAGAACAAAGGAAAAGTTTCAACATCTACAGTGCCATGAAAACTGAACAACCTGTGTTTGATGATGAAGACCATGCGATAAAGCAAGCTGGTACATGGATCTTGTACTTAGATTGTTCTGTCTCAGAGTTGCTGTTTTCAAAGTCAAGATCCTTCCACATAGATTCAGTTCTGCCCATCTGATTTGACGTTAAGAGTCACCTGCTAGATCATATTAATGTGCCCAAAAGTGTACATTACATTCATGTAACAGTAACTGTGAGATACATAACACACCATGTGCCATGGTTGTAACTATACATTGCTGAGAAATACACTGTAATAATATCATCTAAAATAAGTGAAAATGAATCCTAGAATATATTTTACAAATGACTCTCAGTGTTGTCATCTAGGCGTAGTGGAACCATGACAACAGATGATAATGGATTATAAAATATCAAAAATACCTACATCAGAGCTGGAGCAAATTATTGTTTAGTTCCTAGAAAGGAAAATACTATAATCATGAATGTGATTGCGTTGGAATGATAAACACAGGCCATACATCAGTGCAATCTGCAGCAGCTGCTATAGCGCCTATCAAACTCTGCTGTAGATACAGCAGTCCATAGGAATGAGGCTCACACACAGAGAACTGGACTCTAACAGCCTATTGTGTACAGCGCACACACACAGACATACACACACGATCAAGGTTTGCGGTGGTCTCTCATAGGAGGAGGAGGAGGGTTTGCCACCATGTAATCCTGACCCTCTGTCAGCAAAGCAACAATCAGCTGTTGTATTAACCGCGCTACTAATGACATAATTAGCAAGGCTGTGGAAAAACAGCTCTACACAAACATACATGTGAGGGCTCTAAAACACACACATTCACTTTCACACAGCTAACACATATGACGCATAAACATTTTGACCTTAACAGACACAAAGATGCATTACCTTAACTCATACAAACAGGAATTTAGTAATATTATCTGTGCTTTGATTACTTCAGACCCCACAACCAATGACCCTCAATGACCCTCATCCTAACTGTTGTCCTCACTGCCGTACCTCTTGCAGTTCTCTTGCAGTTTTCACTCAAACACACAGACATTTCATGACCGAATTTCGCTTTGACCTTTTACAAAACGTCAACACTAACCCCCTGCCTGCTCCTGACATACACACAGTTCCCTGCTAGTCTACTACACACTTATTACGCACACACACATGCATTGTTCTTGGATTTAACACTGTTTTTTTCCCCCTTTTCTTCACATCTGTCTAGTTAATCTAAGCTGCAGCTGTGTGGATTCTGTGCCTAATTGTTCCTGCCTCTCTAGCCGGCAACAGCGGGGCTCATAGATAGATACAGTCAAAGACATGCAGAACTGATATGAAGATCTCATCATATAAACAAACAAGAAAGAAAATTAAACAAAGTTTTATAAGGAGTGAGCTGTTTTTTTTTCCGACGACAGAAGATATCAGAAGCAATGATCGGGTCAATCAGCCAATCAAACATGAATCCAACACATTTTGAAAGATGCTTACCCAACCAACGTAGGGTTGAGTTGTAGGGTTTAGCATAAAACAAACACTGAAGTTTGAGCAAAATTGAACCAGCAACACTATTACTTGCATAAGACGTTTAAGATTCATTCCATTTTTTCAATGGTATCAACCTAATGTCTCTCACTGCGATAAGTGGTGTTTGATCTCCCTGTATTTGAACATACAGTAGATAGTCAAACTAGCAAAGCAGTTTTTGCTGTTGTCATTTATGAAGTCTACTCAAATGTAAAGGTAACACATAGTACTGAGTGAGCTTGCCTAGGCTGTGTTGGTGGCACATGTTTTGCTCTATACAGTATGTGCTGCTATATGCTTACGTAGTGGTCATATTAGCAGCAGTGAATAGGCAGCTTTCATGGAGGATAACGGTGTACATAATAAAATGGATGATGACTTCATTCCGTTTAGCTGCTTTGATTTCAGACTCCTGCTATTGTGTGTGTTGATTCACTGTCACACTGAATAAAACAGAGCCATCAGTCATGATATTAGTAACACGTGCACTTTTTCTACTATGAAAAGTCAAAATGTGTACTGTGAAAAAGACTTATTCTCCCATTCTCCTATGGCAGAATAAACACTTTCTAATAATCTGCAGGCTAATTGGTCATATCTGTTTTCGTGCAATCTCTACCCGTGCTTGCGTGTGTTCTGTGAACTCTGCCACAGTATCCTTTCTCAGCCTGCAATCACGTTAAAACAGAATGCTAATGTGACCATACCTCAAGTCACTCACCTTTTATGTGTGCACTGAAAATGTGCAAGGCTCTACTCAAAATGTACTCAATCAAGATTAGCACCTTCAAGCCCATGGTGGCGGCCCGTATTAAAGGTCAGTCATTGACCTGTGGTTATTTCATGTTGTGGTCCATCAAATCATGACCTGCTGTGTACATCATCATTAGACTTTTATTAATTGGCAAAACACAAGGCTACTACAAGAAATCTGAAAACATTGTATCCTGACAGACTGCTTAACATCAGATGTTTCTGTTTGTCCCTCATTAGTGTGTTCTGCTTCTGTGGCCTTAGGAGGAACAGTGTTGACCTGCATTTAGATGTGGGAGTGGACTCTGAATCTTTATCCTTCCTCTTCCTATGAGACTGGTGGTGATAGTAGCCGATAGACAATTCAACATTTATTTTTTGGGGGGAAAAGGTTGGACAGCGACGTTCTAAAGTGTTACAAGGTTCAAAGCAACTAATTCGACATTGATCTTTGTGGAAAGGTACAGGAATATACACTGTTACTCTCCTGGAGTCAACCAGGTGTGTCACAGCAGTGGCTAATTACAAGTCAAGACGTGTTCCCTCTTTTTCTGACGTCAGTTCTGACCTTTTCATCTCTTCACACAGACAAACTAATCTACCAAACCATCAAAAACACTTTGTTTTATATCAGAGTTTTGTTAAGGATTTAGTTAGCTCAGAGTTAGCTAATTACAATGTCTGATTATCAAGCAAACAATCATTAGTATTTTTAGTGTGTTGATACTTTAGCACTAGTTAACTCACACATTCAGTTTCAGTAATGATCTATGTGAATGAAAAACTATGAACACCTGTTTTTTGGTAGCTGCTTGCTAAAGAGAAAATTCATTTAAAAGCCTAATCAAGTTGCATTCAGTGTTATTGATTTTTTGTTGAGGTACTGGTTATACTTATACTACTACTTAAACTTAAATACAATATGTTGAATATTAATACTGTGCATTCAATTTTGAACGTGACACACTTGGATTTCATACATAGAACAGGTGGTGAGCCAGAAAGCATTATTAAGCTAGTTTTCCCTTGCTCAGTTCCATCTTGATCCTACAGATGCTCACTCTCTCTCTCTCTTTCTGTCTGTGTCTCTCTACCACCCACTCTTCAGTCCACACAGGACAGAAAAAACATTAAAATTTTCCCTCACTGCTGAGGCAGTTCTGTGCTTCTTTTTTCTCGACTTATTTTTCTTTTTTTCTCTCTCTCTCTTTTTGCTATTTTTTTAAAGACTCCAGTCACATCCGCAATCCCGCGGCCCTATAAGGAGCTTTCACGCTTTTTGGTTTGCTTTAGATGTTTAATACCCCCTCTCTTTTGTGTCAGGGAGCCGGAGAGGCGTTAAGAAGCGCTGATAAACCCCACTTAGATCCCTTCCTGGCCCGTCACCCCGGCCTGCCGGGCCGCTTTAGCAGGGAACTGATCTGTGACGGCCTGCCACTCAAACTGAGCACTTCTGAAGGCTGACACAATGGAGTGAGCAACACACCAGAGGGCCCGGGGGTGGGTGGGGAGGGGGAGGAGGGAGAGTTGAGGGAGAGGAGGCCAAGAGGTGCCCTAAAAGAAGGCTAGAGGAGGGGCCAGAGTGTGGGCCAGAGTTTATCTCTGCGTTATCTTTCTCCTCTCTTTCAATTTATGCAATTTTTCCTCCCTCCCTTTGCTGCACGCCGCTGTAGAGCTCACACTTTCTTTTCTTTTTTTCTAACATGTCTCCGTGTTAGTTTCACTGTTTATCTTCTGGTCACACACACACACACACACACACTACCCCTCTTTTCTGTCTCTGAGGTTGGGGCTATCAGTCTGCTAGACACAAGAGGTTGAATGAAGAGGCACAGAGTTGTCGGGTGGGGTGGGAGACCAGATAGGGATCAGCAGAGCGTCAGGGTCTGGGTGCTGGCGGGTAGGGCCGTGTGGTGCGTTCACTGCCGCCTGGCATAATGGGTCCAGCCAGCGCCAGGCCCAGGCTATGGCCGACAGAGCGTCAGGAAGCACAGCGTCCTGATTGACAGTCGGAGGGAGCAGCGAGGTGGGGAGGGGGCATGCGGCCACTGCTGCTGCCAACGCCATCACTTTCCCAGGGGGCCGTGGGTGGGTAGCGAAGCCCAAAATGTCAGCGCTGATATCTGTGCAGCTCGGCTCGTATCACACTGCTGCAGCTGCCTGCCATCCACCGCATCCACTCATTCATATAGAGACATGGGAGTATTACATGCGCACACACACACACAGAGGGGTTACACACAAATACACTTCTCACACTCGCACTTTTCTTTCTGCTTCCTCGCCACCTTGCTCGATCATTCACTCTTCTGCAGAACCATACACACAGACATATATTCTAGAAACACATACATCCTAAGTCCCTCTATCTTACTGTCTTTCTTCTCTTCCTCCACACATTCACATTGCATCACTGTCAGCTGTACCTCAGCCGTTCAATCATGCAAGTGCTCTTTTCTCACTATTCGAAAGCGGTTTTACAAACAAGTTTATTTTTTATAGTTCTGCGAGTCTTTTAGCACTGATTTAAAACCGTGCTCTCTCTGTATCTGTTTCTTTCTCTCTTCTCGTTTAACAAGCCTTACTTTTGAAGAGAGGAATGTCAGCTTCTTTTTGGTATTTGATGCTGAAGTTGCACCATCTTTCTTTGTATTGCAACATATGTTGGGCAGCCATTAAAAGAAACTTTTCTGTTTGGTGATGTCATTTTTCAAAGCATTTACACATGATTTCCTTTTACATTGTGTGCACTGTGCGCTTTTTATATGTGCTTGTGTATATGTGTGTGTGTGTGTGTGCTGCGTTTATGTTACAGCTGGATGATGAATGCGCTGACAGTGGAGGGGTCAGTGTCATAGACAGTGTGGTCAATTGCCCCTCATCCCCTGAGTCTAACCTTGAGCAACACTCCCTAAAGAGTCTCAATCTGCCATTAAGGCCCACGCCTACACAGACACACACACACATTCCCCAGTGAGTGTGTGCCATTAGTAGCTGGCAGGGTCTGGTTTGACAGAGAGCGATTAGCTCCCTATCATGTGTATTGATCACCTTGTCCTGGTTGCTCCTCCAGAGGAGAGGCTGGAGGGATTTTTACAAGGTAGTTGGGGTGTGCGCACACATTCAGTCACATCACTGTTATCTGTGTATGTGTGTGTGTGGTGTTCATGTCTGTTTTATCTTTTATAGATGAGAAACCTATACAAATACAATATAAAAGGTGGGGTTTTTTTGCGTTTGTATGTGTATGTACTGTATGATATGTTTCACTGTGAACTGTATAAGGTATAACAAATTATTTATTTGATGTTTCTGTGGCGTGTGTGTATATAGGCAGTGTTTCCCTCACAGCTTGTGATATTGATGGGATGTACTGGCATACATTTCTGGAAGAGCACTACTGAATATATAGCTAAAGGTAACTACAAAGGTGCATTTTTATGGATAAATCAGTAAAACTGAAGCACTTCAAACTCCCTCATTAAAAAAATTGGCTAAGAATCAGGAATCAATTTGTAAAGGGCAATCATTTTTGTGTGGACAGAAACACCCCAGTTATTTTACCTTGTTAAACTACATGAAATGTATGATAAGCACTAGTATATTGCATCTCTGTCTCTCTGTGTCTTCATTATCTGTGCTATGATTCAGATTAGCAAAAAATATTAGGTATCTTGATTTAGAGCATGTTTTATGGGACAATGACATAGTTGTCAAGTTCCTCGACTTCAGCATTTTTTTTGTAGCTGCTTCACATCAAAAGCCTTTGAGTGGTAGGAACTGGGCTCCACCAGAGTTGCTGTCACTGACAGACTGTCCTGGTCTCTTTATCTATATAGCTGTGATTGTGTGACTATACTATATATATATATATATGTATATATATATACATATATATATATATATATATATATATATATATATAGTATGTGCAGATTTGTAATTATTTAACTGTATAAATAATCATTATGTATTCATACAGTAATGATAGACAGTATAGAAATTCTAGATTTACATTTTTGTTTTCATGATCAACAACTGATTACATTTGCTGACCTGTACATACATTATATCAATTTCCTGTGTGAGATCTTCTGTATTTAATACAATATAGTGTTCTCCAACAGCTTCCCCAGCCCCTACCCCAAACCCATCATCTTGGGTAGTTTAGACCAGCTCTTGTTAATTGAGTCTAATTGAAGAACATGAAGGGGGAATAAAGCAAGCAGGCTTTTAGGACATTAAAGACTGCAGCCGCCTCTTAATAGTATTTATTTTCAACCTCTTCCACTCTGATTTAAGTGTAAGAGGACAATAGTGGCCTGACACTGATATGTGTGTGTTTGCGTGTGTGTCTGTGATCTGTTGTTTGATTTACTGCACCCACCTTCACAAGGACCAGCCTCTTATCAGATCAAAGCTGCAAGCAGCGGCCTATGAAAGACATCGGGTGTGTGTATGTGTGTTGTGGAGGACAGAGGTGTAGGTGAGGCGGGGGTGTTTTCGTTGCTTTTAACCCAGGACAATAGGACAGCAAAGGAGAGAGCGAGCGAGTACTCTTTGAACTAATGAAGAGGTAACCTTTTACTCTCCTCTATAAAGATGCCCAACTCTCTCTGTGCTATGGATTTCTGCTCTACTTTATAGACTGAGCCGGAGTAGACTGAAATATTTCATTTGTTCCTTCCATCTGACTGTTTTGCTTTTATCTGCATAAATCCACAATCCTGGACAAAAAGCCATACAAAGCTAAAATAAGACTTCAGAGATGGCTGAAGATTATTGAAGCTTTCATACATAAGGATCTATTGGGTGAGGCAAAGTGGGGACACTTCCCACACCAAAGTGAAATGAATAGAAGTTTTGAGCTTTTATCATAGCAAAAAGAAGACAACAAACAGAAGAACACATATCTAATAGTTGTTAGCTGAAGTATAAAGGTTGTTCTATGTCCTAAAGGTTCCTTACTACTGTGTGCTGTTATTTTCAGGTTCTCTGGGTACAGAGGCAGCACAGTCACTATAGAGAAAAACGGGCCCCTGTGATAAGACTGGACCAGAGTACCCTTCACAGTGAGTTTTATTCATTTATTTTTTCCACACTAACCCTTCTTTTTTCAGTGTTGTGAGTTTAACGCCCCAAAAACTTTGTTTTAAATTTCTAAATTGAATTAAATTAGATTAAATTAAATGAATGAGTAACCAAAAGTTAAATTTTGGGGAACACCCTTAGTTATCACTTAATGAGTGAAACACTAGTTTGCTTGTCAGCAGATTTTTTTATTCAGATGTTGCTAAAAACCTGTCTGGTACACGGAAGTACGCGGCATCACATTTTATCAACTGAGTCCCTCCCAAACTAGTAAGAAGATATCAGACAATAACACAAATACAAAAAAGTCAGGACCTAAACAAACAATGTTTGCATTACTTTAGGACTCCATCACTCATAACAGGAATCTGATCAGAAATTTGGTTTTCTAGGCATTTAACTTTGCTGTGACGATGTAGAGGTTTACTCTGGCTGTGGTTAAAGCTCCTTTTGGTGTTAATTTATATCATATGAGCAAGGTAGATGATAAAATATAACTTTCATAGTAAAGCTTTTGTTATATTTTTACTTAAACACTGCTTTTGGCCTGATATTAAGTGACTCCTTAACAGATGTATGCATCAAAATAACTAAACAATAAGAATGGCCTGAATTATTTTTTACCTGTACTGTTATTTTTCTTGCAAGGACAGGCTGGATTAAAGTTGGCACTTCTGGCTCTAAAATGACATAGAGGTAAAGCCAGAAGTAGGTCGACTAAGGTAGTGGCATGCATGATTATGCCCACACAGTAACAGGCAATAGAGGATTTTAATATGCATTCAGGATGTGATTATTTACAGAGAAAAATAAAAGTGAGAAAGACAAACGTGACAAAAATGAAGCTGTAGTGAATAAATTATCATGTATTCACAGCTGTGGGATATTTACAGCTCAAGTGTAACATAACAAATTAGTTAGCAGTGTTAGAAACGCACAGTGTACGTAGAGTAATACCCGAGGAGCTTTCCACCAATTCACCTGTAATATTACCTGGTTTGTACATTTGTAATGTTTTCTATTTGGAATGTTTTGTTGGATTTGTTGCTACAGATGTAGAATGGCTTTCTAAAAGGACAGTAAACTAGTTACAAATTCCTAATTATATATGTATCTCAGTTATATTACCGCTTTGATGCTGATCTACATACAACTCATACATATAACATATTTTTGAACTACATGACCATGAACCAATACAAGTGTGGCTGTTTTATGCTTGTTTGATATTTACATAATGCATTTGTGTTCAGTCAGACATGCATTACCAGTCAGAAGTTTGGACATGCATAATACTGTGTGTCTGGTTTGTCACAGACTACATTTGGGGACAAATTTCAGATTCAGGACCAGTTAATTGGGGACAGCTTGTCTAGTTGGGGACAAAAGCCATGTCCCCAATTAGGAAAAAGTGGTGGTTATGGTTAAGTTCTATGTGTGTGTGTTAGTTCACATGAGAGAAAGGGAGAGAGAGAGAGAGAACATTTGATATGAACTCTTGATATCAAATGCTTCTTACAAGCATTTTGGATAGAAGCTGCCAATATTCAATACTGTGTGCCAGTATTAAATATCTCAAATATGACCATTTTCATGCCAAACACAGTTTTTTGGCAGTGTGAAAAAGCTTCATTTTGGGACACAAAACTCTATTAAAACAGAGGATACATTGAGTCATACCACTATTAGTATGATAGGTTTAATAGTAGACAAAATGTACAGTTTGGAACATTTTTTAGGGAAAACAAATGCAGAATATAATAACATTTTAGCATTTATCTTGAAATAAACAACCAGCCAACTGCCAGTGCATTCTTAGTGCCGGATAAATGGGGAGAGTTGCTTCAGGAGTGTTATTGTGAGAATTGGATGTCTGAATGTCAGTACCATGAACAGGTGTAGTACTGGCTTATATGATGGGGAGAAGGAAGGTATGCATACTGTGTGTGGAAGGGGAGTAAGGGCCAGGAACCTCGCAGGTGGGTTCAAACCACTCTACCATAGTGTGAATACGAGGAGAAATAGGTTAGGGATAATCCTGAAGGAAGAGTATGTCAAGAGTTTGTTGGAGGTGAAGAGTGTTGGACAGACTGATGGGTATGAAGCTGGACGTTGAAGGTGTGGTGATTAATGTCAGCACATAAGCCCCACAATTTGGGTGTGAGATGGAAGCGAAAGTTAAAGTCTGGAGTAAATTGGATGAAGTGGTGAAGAGTGTACCCAGGAAGGAGAGAGTGGTGATTGGAGCGGACCTCAGTGGGCATCTTGGTGAAGGGAACAGAGGTAATGAGGAGTTGATGGATAAATATGGTGTCAAGGAAAGGAATGTGGAATGACAGATGGTGGTAGATTTTTTGAAAAGGATGGAAATGGCTGTGGTGAATATGTATTTCAAGAAGAAGAAGGCTCACAGAGCGGAGGAAGTTTGGTAGTGGTGATGAGAACGTAGCTAGGCAGCATCAGATGGTGGTCTTCAAGATGGTTTTGGAGACCAAGAAGAGGAAGAGAGTGATGGGTAGAGCCAAGGACCAAATGGTGGTTGTTGAAGAAGAAAGGAAACTTGGTGGTGGAATGAGGAGGTACAGGAAAGAAGAAGTGGGATAGCCAGAGAGATGAAGTAAGTAGACACGGGTACAAGAAGATGCAACATAAGGCAAAGCGAGAGAGATGGCAAAGGCTAAGGAAAACACATATGCTAAGTTTTATGTGAGGGGATGGAAATATGCCGACTAGTGAGGAGAATGTGTTGAGAAGATGGGAAGAATACTATGAGGGGCTGATGAATGAAGAAAATAAGAGAGAGAGAGAGATAAGGTTGGATGATGTGGGGAATCAGAAAGTGTGGTGGACTAGCAAGGATAAAGTGAAGGCAGC
This sequence comes from Scomber japonicus, assembly GCF_027409825.1. Classification (NCBI taxonomy): domain Eukaryota; kingdom Metazoa; phylum Chordata; class Actinopteri; order Scombriformes; family Scombridae; genus Scomber; species Scomber japonicus. The sequence continues at coordinate 21,641,535 of NC_070587.1, read as the reverse complement.
TATGAAGAGGGTGAAGAGTAGAAAAGCAGTTGGTCTAGATGACATACCATTGGCAGCATGGAGAGATTAGGAAAGATGGCAGTTCTTGACTAGATTGTTTAACACAATCTCAGAAAGTGAAATGGAACGTATACACAAATGGAGAAGTATATTGGTACCAATTTTCAAGAATAAGGGTCATGTGCAGAGCTGTAGTAACTAGGGAGGTATAAAGTTGATCAGCTACAACATGACGTTATAGGACAGAGCAGTGCAAGCTAGGTTAAGAGGAGAGGTGATGATTAATGAGCAGCAGTATGGTTACATGCCAGGAAAGAGCTCTATGAATATGTCGGCTTGGGGAAGTTGGAGTATAGAGAAGGTCAGAAGGAGTTGCATTGTGTCTTTGTGGATTTAGAGAAAGCGGGGTGCTGACAGAGGAGTGATATTGTATGAGGGAGTCAAGAGTGGCAGAGAAGTATGAAAGAGTTGTGCAAGATATGTATGAGGGCAGTGTGACAGCAGTGTGGTATGCTGTTGGAGAGACGAATCGGTTCAAGGTGGACGTGGGATTACATCAAGGATCAGCTCTGAGCCCTTTCTTGTTTGCAATAGTGATGGACAGGTTGACGGACAAGATCAGGCAGGAGTCTCCGCAGACTATGATGTTCACAGATGACATTGTGATCTGTAGTGAGATTAGGGGGCAGGTTGAAGAGAGCCTGGAGAGGTGGAGGTATGCACTGGAGAGAGGAGGAATGAAAGTCAAAAAACGAGACATATTGGGAGTGAATGGTAGCGAGGACGGCGGAATGGTGAGAAAGCAGAGGTGGTGAAGTTGTAGTAGTATAAATACTTGGTCAACTGTTCAAAGTAATGAGGAGTGCAGAGGAGAGGTGAAGACGAAATGTAAGCAGAGTGGATTTGGAGGAGAAGAGTATAAGAAGTGATCTGTGACAGAGGAGTACCAGCTAGAGTGAAAAGAAAAGATTTACAAAAGGGTAGTAAGACCAACTATGTTTTATAGTTTGGACATGATGTGACACTGATGGAAACATAAGAGGCAGAGCTGGAGGTGGCTGACTTAAAGATTCTACCATTATTGTAACAAGGATGGATGGGATTAGGAATGAGTATATTGGAGGGACAGATTTGGTTTGACGGTTTGGATTCAAAGCGAGAGATGTCTAAGGCAGTTTGGATGTGTGGAGGAGAAATTCTGGTTATATTGGAAGAAGGATGCTGAGGATGGGAATGCCAGGCAAGAGGAAAAGAAGGCCGAAGAGCAGATTTATGGATAGGGTGAGGGACATACAGGTGGTTGGAGCAACAGAGGAAGATGCAGAGGACAGGAAGCGATAGAGACAGACCGTGAAATCTCTCATCTCATATAAAAAGGATCTCATTTATTGCTGTGGCGACCCCCAATGGGAGCAGCCAGAAGAAGGGGATGATTTTTAAATGTAAATATTGAACGGTTGCTTTTTCGTCATAATTCCTACAGACACTGGTGTATCGCCAGTAAGAAGAAATAAACAAATGTTAATGTCAGTAATGCTCCACCATATTAATGAGCTCATTCATTAACAGATTGTATCTTGTTTGCCAAATATGCAAACAATGTGTTCCATGTGCAGGTTTTCAGTTTTTCTTTTTTTTTTCTTTTTTTAATTTTTTACCTTTGGCCATAGCCTTCCACTATTTCCAGTCTTTATTATAAGCTAAGCTAATTGCCTCCTAAAATGTAAATACTAATTTGGTTGTAACTATTCATTTCTGTCTTTTGCTGTCATTATTAACTGTTTGATTGCTGTCAACATTTGAGTTTTCCCTCACGATGAGGGTCTCTTCAGGATGACCTACATTTGGTCTACTCTCCTTCAGATCACAAGTGTGCTCATCTCCCTTTCCGGTTCATGTCTCTCTTTTAAAACGTTTTGTAATGCACTTTGGGTTTGGGTAGGTGACTCTTGGGTCTGTTTCAGCTTGCTTTCAACATTTTGGGCCAGTGAAGACCTTTACATTATAGCTCCAAGCAATGTAACATACTCAGTATTGACAAAACCAATGTTGCAAGTGGTGTAGCGTGTTTGATCCCATTGTGTTTCCATAGACATACCCAAGTTTGATTGAACACTGTTGGCACACAGTTTTTTGTCTACTCTATATCTGTTTGTTGAGTGTCGTGGTAACTTACTGGAAACCATAGTTCTCCCAAACAATAAATGAGATCCTTTTAAATGAGATAAGAGACTTCCCAGTCTGGTATCATACTGACATCACTCTGTATATAAGTTATACATCCAAGGGGCTAATTTTAGTATTTATGTTTTACACATTTACCTAATTACCTAACTGCATTAGCCTAATGCGTCAGTAATTATTTGGTTCACAGGGAATAGCGAACCGCAGAAAGTTGCGTGCCAAATGGAATGGTTCAGGACCAATACACGTAACATTTCAACACTAATTAATACTAATTCTTAAAATGAATTATGTACGTTTGTGTGGAATGTTTTATTAGAGTCAGTTCATAAAAAGGGCTCTCCATTAACAACCGGTGATACTACTTAATTTAGCAATAAATACAGTATATAATGACACAAACTGAATCATATCTAATCAAATGTGAGAAGGGGAAAAAAACTGACAGTGAGATAGAGCGCTGTTGCAGGGGTGAAAAATGTGAAGAAAGTGAGAGAGAACGCGAGGCAGTAAGTGTAACATGTAGTGTATACAGAGAAAGGTGGAGGCCTTGATGAGCTGATAGCACCACAGACAGCGAGCCAAGCTGTGCCGCAGTAATGAGATGCTAATGATATGCTAATGACATGGTAATCTGCCGGCAGTATTCCACCTCACTGGAGAGAAGGGGAATCTGGGAGGCCTTTCACCATTGGTTGGAGACCAGGGACTTCCTGATGTCAGAGTTCAACACATGAGGAAAAAGAAAACACACATGTACACACACATACACATATGATGAATCTGTGTGCTTCCAGGTTCCCAGAGGAGAGAGTCTGGAACTGACAGGCAGCCTGAGGAGAATAAGAGTGACCAGTCCCTCACCTTCAATGACCCGCTCTGGCCCATGCAGTGGGAACTGGTGGGTGTAATAGTGTGTGTGTTTTTGTGTGTGTTCATCAGGCTTATGTGGAAGTCTCCTCTCTCTCCTCTCAGCTCTTGTCTGCATGGTGAAGGATGTTCCTCTGACAGGCATAAGTCAGGCAGGTTTTCATGTGTGACTGGAGAAAGAGACAGAGGAGGGAGGGAAGAAGGGAGATAATGGAGAGAGGGAGAGGAGAGGAGAGGGGAGGTAAGGGGGGTTGTCCATGGTGAACTGAGACAGATGTCTGGGATTGATGAGGCTCGGAGCAACACTGACACACAACTGTGATACAACAACAAGACGGGCTCATCCTTTCAGCAGAGTCTTGACATGGTTTGACCAGTATGTGTGTGTGTCTGAGTGAGTGTATGTGTGTGTGAAGACCAAGTGGAATACAATGCCAATATGTCTGGGTGTGGAAATGTCAAACTTTTTACAGTAGAATAATAGCACAAAACATCAACTTCAATCCAGAATATTCAGTATCTGCTTTTACTGCCTTTTATTCTGGAAAATAATCAGTTGCAACTTGATGCACACATCAGCAATTTTCAGCACCTTGGTAGATGTTCCACTCTTTTGTCATTTCTGAGTGATTTCTAGCAATTTTCCAAGTGGTACATCCTTCTAGCAATACCTGTCTTCATATTAAATATATTTGTGAAAGTAAATGGCTAGATGGCTTATATGTGTGTATGATAAAATGGCTAAGTAGGGCCTCATTTGAAGCACTCAATATTACAGCTGATATATGTTATTTTTTCCACTGATATCAAAATAATACTGTTTCGGTTGCTTGGTTTGGGAAAATAAGAGCTAGACCAGTAAATTGGCCAGGCAGAGGTATATCAGCTGATTATTATGGCAGATATATATGTATTGCCACATACTGTCTGTTGGAAATTACAGCACAGTAGTGCCACAGGTACAGTATGTTTGATCTTATTTAGAAATAGTGCTTCTAAATGAAACTTATGTGTTTACAAGCTCAGAAATCCAGTATTGTTCAGGCTGTATACCTGAATATCACTATTGATATCAAACAATACTAACAGTACTAACACATTTTAAGTGTTTAAACACAATCAGTCTAAAACCTTCAAAGCTGTGATTTAGAAATGGTGTTATTAATAAATAAATAAAGAAGAGTTTGCTTACACAACTGTAAACATTTGATTCCAGCTCTTGGTAACTGACAGTTTTCAATACAAGCCGCCAACACATTTGGGTTGTATACCCAGACCTACTAATAAGAGTGCCAAACACTCAAGGTTCCATCTTTACAAAAGTTGGCTGATGGTTGAGTGTTGCATTGTGTATTTTGTGCATGTAAGCCATCTGAGTGTTTTTTTAAAGCGTGTAAACTGAACTTATAAAATGATTGTCTTCACATGCAGTTAAATTGTTAGGTAAATTGACCGTTTCTGACCCATACAAAACGGTCACAAGCTTCAGTAGTTCTTTGCTAGGTGATCGTCTACAGTGTAATTTGAAGCTAGATTTATAATAAATATCTTATATGCTAAGAATCCTGAATTTGGCACCAAAATACACACACATCTATAGATAGACACACATTTAGCAAGGCTGCTGGACTCAGCCAATCGACTCAGAGGTTGTTCTTGACTGACGCACAAGGGTGTAATCTGACAGAGCCGGGAGGAAGGAAGGCGGGGTCTGAGATTCACCACAGCAGCCAGACAACAGATTGATTGACACCTCAGTTCTTGGGGCAAGACAGAGGGGGTGAGAGTCAAGACGTGGGCGGAGGGTGGTACAGACAGAGATGGGGAGATAAGGACAGTATGAAGCAGAAATGAAAGAAAAATCTAACACCACTTTTTATGCAAGTGTGTGTGTGTGTGTGGCAAACAGTCAGTGCTAGAAATGTTATGGGATTGTTTATCAAAGAGTGTGATGCAAGAAAAGACATCAAATAGATCATATATATAATATTACTATAACTAACTAAGCTATAAACTGAACAAATCAAATGAAACCATCAATTATTACTGTATTTAAGAAAAATGTAAAGCATCACCAGAGTTGAGAACATGTCTGGCTCTTTCTCTCTCACTCGTTCTCTCTCATATTCTCTTTCTCTCTTGTTCTCTCTCCCTCTCTTTCTCTCCCTCTCTTTTCCTGCTCTCGTTCTGTTGTGTTTAATCAGCCTCTGGTGGACGTGGATATTGATTGAGGGTCAGTAATCTGCTCAGGGTTGGTAGCCTGCCAGGACCAGACGTGTGTGTGTGTGTGGTCCATGTATTCCTCATGTTGTGGGAACATAAATCTGTTTACACATTCATGTTGTGAGGATTCACCTTATATGGACAAAAGGCACGTTCTCTAACATAAATCATTATGGGTGAAGACTTGGATTAAAGTTCAAGTAATGTTAAGGTCAGGCTATTGGTTAGGGTTAGGCATGTGGTGGTTATGGGTAGGATAAGTCTCCAGGAAATGAATGTAATGTCCTCTGAAGTGATGGAAACATGACTCGTGTGTGTGTGTGTGTGTGTGTGTTAAGCTGAGGGGCAGCTTAGATAAAAGCAGGGAACCAGGAGAGATTGTTTTGTTGTTTTCTGAGGCTGTGCGTTTCTGTTTGCATGTGTGTTTTCTGCAAAGAGATGGTTTGTGTGTATGTGTGTGTTTACTGCTAGTGTTGCACTAGTGTTGCAACTTTTTTCACAACTCAGTACGGATGTACAGTATGTCTGTGTGTTTGCTCGTGTGTGTTTGTGTGTGTTAGAAAGCGGATTGGTTGTGTTCCAGTGCTTCAGAGAATATTTATGATTCTGTGCATGTCTCCGTGTGTGTGTGTGTGCGTGCATGTGTGTGTGTGTTAAGCCTGTGTTGTCAGCTTTCACTTCATGACTGTGTGTGTGAAGTGAGTCAGCATTCAAGATGCCTCTCTATGGGCTTATATCAAAGTTCACAACAGTGTGTTTTTTTTTTTTGCGTATATGTGTGTCAGTGTACCCTGTAACGGTGTGTGTGTGTGTGTGTGTGTGTGTGTGTGTGTGTGTGTGTGTGTGTGTGTGTGTGTGTGTGTGTGTGTGTGTGTGTGTGTGTGTGTGTGTGTGTGTATATGTATGTGTGTGTGTGTGTGTGTGTGTGTGCATACTCCTCAGGGCTGGTGCTCGTGCTCTGGTGGACATTAGCTTGCTAGCCTCCATTCATCTGCTTTATTCTCACCCACTACAAAGCAGTGCTGCTCCCCAGATGCAATCCCCAAAGCACACATACACAAACACATGCGCAGACACACACACACACACAAAACCCCCCTACTGAGCAATTTTTTCCCCCATTGTGCTCTTTCTTCCTCTTTTTCTCTCTCTCTTCATCATGATAACAACAAAAGTTGAAGCCTCTTGAAACACTCACTTTGAATATCAAATTGGTTGTGCATATTTGTGTGTGTGTGTGTGTGTGTGTGCATGTGGGGTGGCTGCTGACATTTTTGGGAAGACAGTTTGTTCACTTCCTTTACGGTGTGTGTGCAGCTGTTTTGTTGTTTTATAAGTGTATAGTTTGTGTGCATATGCTTGTGTGTGTATTGTTTAGAACCATTGAAGTCGTATGTGCAACGTGTTTGTGTGTGTCTTTTTATGAAGGTGTTTTTGTGATCAAGTGAATGTATGTAGTCCATGGGGCCACTCAGGCTCTTGGGAGCTCCTCTACCTCGCCATGCTGGTGTCATTTTGTGTGTGTATGTACTGTGTTTGTGTGTTTATGTGGGTGGATTTGTGGTTTGAGGTACGAGGATGAAAGATCTGTCTCAGTGACTCGTCCATGAACTCTCTTAGCCCGCTGTGGGCACTCTAAAAACGAATATTGTGTCTGGGTACACTCAGATACAAACACACCACCAAATAACTGTGTCCATTCATACATAGTATATTAAAGGGATAGTTTGTATTTTGTGATAGTGTTATATTACGTACTCATTTGCATGCCCCCAGTTTGGAGAAACAAGCAGGAGTACTGGCACAGAAACTAAAAAGGCCCACCTATAAAACTCTCTATAGTGTACACTATATTTAGAATATTTTCACCACCTTCTTTTCTTTGACCCTACATTTTCTCAATCATAGAACTTGATATTTCTATGTATGCCAAACACTCTATTATGAAAACGTACAAAAAGATGCCAATTCAAAAACCTGTGTTAGTGTAACCGCTGCTTTGCACCAACACAACAGTAGAGATCTTGAAATGATTGAGCAGTGTATTTCTCATTGTGGTCGTCATTTTCAAGTTGTGTGTGTGTGTGTGTGTGTGTGTGTGTGTGTGTGTGTGTGTGTGTGTGTGTGTGTGTGTGTGTGTGTGTGTGTGTGTGTGTGTGTGTGTGTGTGTGTGTGTGTGTGTGTTTAGTTTGCACAGGGCCAGTACAACTCCAGTGGGCTCGACCTAAACGTGATGCCGGTTTGGAGGAACAACATCACTGGTAATGGAGTGGTGGTCACCATCATTGATGACGGTGAGTCCTTTTCTGTAATACACACACACACACACACACACACACACACACACTCACTCTAATTTCCAGATTGATTGGATCTTTTTAAATAGTTACACAAGCACATTCTGGTTATTAAATAGATTGATTATCCAAATGTGGCAGCCAGAATAAGAACATTGTTTTCATATTTCACGTTCATATTTATATAGCTGGATTATTTAGTTTCTCTCTGGGTTTGTACTCGCTACAAGTTTCATTTGAACACTACATTTCTCTGTTTAATACAATAACACCAGGAGCAAACATCTATAATATGTGGAAAATACATTTATTTTGGAAATCGTTCCAACAGGCTGCAGTGTGTGTTCTATTTAAAAAAAAAAAAAAAAAAAAGCTTGTCTGGTTTGGTGTGATGAAGCTGAACTCTGGCCCTCAGTGGAGGGGGGTGAATGATTTATGTTAGTGCCCCCCCCTCTCACCTCCACCACCAGCACCACCGTCATCTTCGTCTCAGTCACGCCACAATGAGAATTCATTTCTCTCTGATTGCTGGGATATCTGGCAACAAGGGAAATGAGAGAGCGGCATCTTATGGGCTCATTCATCAAGAACTAATTGAAGCCTCACTAGTCTCAAATGCTGATAGAGCTGGAGTAGTGTTGGAGTGTGCTATTTTGTTTGTGTGTACTAAAGTGTTCATGTGACACTTTTTTTTTTCTCTGACTTTGCAGTACGTGAGTTGAAGTGGACTTTGAGAAAATGTCCTATCAAAGTATCATTATTGTTAAGAAATCACCCATTTGTGTGTGTGTGTGTGTGTGTGTGTGTGTGTGTGTGTTTTTATCCACGCACGCATGTGTGTTCTGTTTTTTTAATGAAATGAAAGATGCTGCTGCTGTGGTGTGGACAGAAGACCCTCTCCATCCTCTGCATACAGACAGAGCGTGTGTGTGTATATGTGTGGGTGTGGGTGTGTGTATGTGTGGGTGGTGGTGGCGAGGGGTGGATGCAGAATGAGCAAGCATGCGAGGGAGAAAAAGAAAGAAATTAAATAGAGGAAGGATATAGAGGGAAATGTCAGGAGAAAGCAAGAGCAAAAAGGATTCGGAGAGGGGGCGAGCGTGTGTGTGTGTGTGTGTGTGTGTGTGTGTGTGTGTGTGTGTGTGTGTGTGTGTGTGTGTGTGTGAATGAGACAGAGAGTATTAGACTTGCACCACTGAATCTCCTCTCCTCTGAGGCTATTGTACTCTGCTCCACCTCTCTGTATTGATTCCACCGGGCAAGAGCTCCCTCACTCTTTCTCCTTCTCTCTCTCCGTTTCTTTCTTTTTCTCTTTCTTTAATTTTCTTGGTCTTTTTCCTCTTCATTTTTTTTCTTCTTTTTTCCCCCCCTGTTCCCTCTTTGTTAACTAGGAGGTGACTTCTTCCCCTGGCCACCCTTCATTTTCTTTTTCTTCCCTATCCCTCTTTTTTCTTTTTCTTTTTTTTTTTAAATATTCCCTCCATCTCTTCTTTGCTCTTCCTTTCTCGGACAGTCTGCCTCTCACAGCTGAAGGATCATATACACGCTCACCTTTAGCCACCTTTTCAGTCGATGCCTATTGATTTTAATATCACAATGAAATAAATTATTTTTCTTTTTGAGTGAAAGCGCCTCCACCTCCACCTCCACCTCCTCCTCCTCTATCCCCATCCTTCAATTCAATCCCTCTGTTTTAGATGTAATGTAATTGGCATCTGAGCCCGGTCCTCTGCTAGCATTGAATCACATTCACTGTGCCACCTTCAATTTATGTGCCAGTGTGTGGGTTTGCTTGTGACTCCACTGTGTCAGACTGTTCTCTCATATTTGCATTAGCTTTCTGTCATGGCTACACATAATGGACCGGACTTCCATCGCGTCCCTAGAAAACCAGAACCCTCGCAGCAGTGGACATCAACATAAAAAGCCTGTTCTCTGCTGATTATGACCAGCGTGTGGGTTAAAGATATAGATTAAATGATGAAATGGCATCAAGCCCTCACCCTTCTTCTGCTGCGACAGCCCTAACAGTGTCCCTGTCACCCTGTTATCAACACTGACCTCCATCCTTTCTAGCCTGATGGCACAAAATGCACTCTCACATCGACTGGCATTTTTACCTTTGTTATTACATGTCATCAACGCACAGAAAGACACAGGGCTAAAATCTGACTTGGTAGCGCAGTAAAAAAGGGATGGATGTATGGAGGAAAAAAGAGACATCAATTTGAGCAATCCCATCTTCTCTCTGTGTCTCTTTACTACACCCTGCAGCAGACAGAGACGTTACACCGTTTCTTCTTTTCCTGTCACGAGTTAGTTGAAGATGGTGGGATTTTATAGTTGCACCCTTAAAGCAGCCCACTGAAGGAATAATGCGAGCCCCGTATAGATGCAGAGCTCTATTTATGTTGTCGTATTTGTCTGTTGATGTAGGAGGTGTGATAAAACATTTTATGGCTGATTATGAAGGCTTACGTAGCTGCTCTAAGAGGCAGAGCTTTGGTGTACAGCCCCAGCTGATTGACTTAATGAAGTGTGTCCGTACAGTATGAAAAGCATTTACGCTACTGTCTGCTCATGTTGTGTGTCAGCCCCCCCCAAAAAAAAGTCAATTTAGATAATGGATTTTTACTTTACCGTGTTACTGTAAATTGTTTTTTTTATCTTTGGTGTCGTCATATTTGGTCTGTACCAGGGCTGTAACAAATTCAAATTGCTTCTTTAATTAACCAACTGTCCAACACCCAAACATATTCACTTTACTATCATACTGTACATGAGAGAAAAGCATCACATCCTCACATCTGACAGTCAAGAACTGGCAAATGTGTGTTACTCTTGCTTGAAAAATGATGACTCTATCATATGAATAATATCAGACGACCAATTGTTGCAGCTCTTTACCTCAGAAACTGTCATCTGAAGACTTTCACAACAACACCATTCTTTCAGTATCTAAAGTGTTAGTCATTCATAAAACCTACTCACCATATTAAACAGTGATTTTGCTACATCTGCCGTTGTGTAACTTATTGATTTTTTTATAAAACAGCATAAATGTTCCACTGCTGCTAAAATATTTGATCCAAATGTTTTATAGAAAAAGTGGCTTTGATAAAAGTTGTATACCAGTGATCTGCAAGCCTGGTGGTATTAACTTGACCATATACAAACCAAATACATACTTTGTCTCCTCTATCACTTAGTATATGAGTGCACACTGTTTTCCCAGATGCACATAAACAACATAAGCCATCATTTCTCAAATAGTTGAGCATTTGAAAAAACAACAACAATAAAAACCACAAGCCGTTGGACACACAGGGCATGCTGACGTTGAACTACTCCTTAGCGCAAAATAATAATAAGAGCAATTATCTTTCACCAAGCTACGAAGTCCTTGAAAAGTAGCCAAACAAAGTAGGTCGCTAAGCAACACAAAAGTACCTCCGTGTATAATTTTTGGTTATTACACAAATATTTATCTTTGCAATGACAGAGCTCAGCTGTAATTATCCTGTTTATATTTCACAATGCTGTATTTAACTCTTCTTGGAAGTGCTGTTCTTTGTCTTTCGCATTTAATTTTGTGTATTTTATCTTAGTACTGTATATCTTAATTTCAGTCTGCTTTTCAACACAAAAGGTTGGTAACTGTGTAATAAGATAAACCTCATCTTTACAATGTATATCTCTCTATTAGTATATAAATACTTGAATTTGTATGCTCATGGCGTCTATGTATTTGTGCATTAAGGCAGGCTCTTGGCTTAAGTCCAAAGAGTGTCAGAAGTCTGCTTGTGTGTGTGTGTGTGTGTGTGTGAGAGGCTGCTTGGTAGAAATGACACTGGCCGGCTATGTAAAAGTGTGTCTGACAGGGGGAGCGACAGAGTCAGCGCTTTTTTTCTCTCCCTCCTCACCCCCCGCTGTTCAATCCATCCAGCTGCTGTCACCACAGGGGAGCAGACAATCTATCAAGGCATCGGGATGCATTCTCCTCACCTGCGCCGTGCCTTTAATGAACAGCCAACATGATCCCGGCTGACAAGCAGGAAATGGATGTAATAAAGATTGTTTCTGCATGCTCTTTGCATCCCTGATAAATCACCTTGCTGTGCAACAGATACGGGAGCCACATGGAAATTTGATTTCACACGGCAAGGGGGAGGAAGAAGAGAGCAGTGGGGGAAAAAAAGAGAGCTGCTAGTGGCAGGGTCACTCTATTTTATTCCCCTTTTTTATCCAGCAGAGCGGTGGAGCAAGGTGTGTGTGTGTTTGCGTGTGTGTGTGTGTGTGTGTGTGGGTTGAGTGTAGGGGCTGTTTTTGTTTTGTTTTTTTACTCCTTTTTTGGCATAGGGCTCTTACTTATCCCACCAATGCTCTTTTGAACCTGGAAACATGCTTTTGTGCGTGTAACTCTATAAACAATAACAGACAGTGTGTGCAATCATTCACATAGATGTCCATCTTCATACTTGGACGGTATGTTACTGTGTGCAGTAGGGGGCAGGGCCACATTTACCAAACCCAGAATACACAAGAGAGGAAGAAGAATCTGGGGATGGAAACCTATTTTTATTGCAAGAAAATAACACTGTTACATAAAATAAACTGGAAAAACAAAACAAGATAAAGGTCCCCAGTGTACAATAGTGTTTGATGCACAGGACAACAGATGTGCACAATATGTGAAGTTTGAAAGTGTGCACAAGGGTCTTCTGGAAGCATCTACAAGCTGCTATTACCCAGAAACCTCTTCTATGCACTCCTATGTTTACGAGTGTGCTTGTAGAAGTGTGTGTTCACCTGTCCACTTAAACAATATCACAACCCCCCCCACTAACCCTGCAACCTGCTGATACACTGTAAATGCTCAGACACACAAGTACCCTTCCAACTCATTTCTATACTAAATCACTTCTGTGTAATTTTCCTTCCACTTGAGATAACTGATTTTTATTTTATTTTATTTTATTTTGGCTACTTCACAGCAGTGGAAACAAACTGTAAATACAACACTGACATATTATTACTTTTTGAATTGATGGGTCCAACTTGTTAGGCAATAGTTGCACACATCCAATCAATACAGGGTAAGATTGGGTCAATATACAGTCTTTTTTTAGTGCTGATTTTGTGTTAGACCAACTGCTGGGGATAATATCTGGCTCTTTAGCTGCTAAATGCTCCACTACATTCATCAGATAATTGCTAACACTGTCTGCCATTGGGTTCTGGGCAGGCAGCATCTGTTTTTAGAGCTTTGTATCTGAAATTAGTGGCAAGATTCTATGAGAGCAGTGAGAGTTAACCAAGGTTAAAGTTGGAAAACCAAAGCTAAAAATCTGCCACTACAGTAAGAATATTTCAGGTTGTTTCTAATACAAATCAATCATTACATTTTAATTCTAGTGAAACAATCTCCCTTATTCCTTCTTGTCCTCACTGCCCTTGCTGATATTTATACTTGTTTTAAGAAAATAAGGTTTTTATGGCTTAATTCTGAGCAAATGCCTCAATAAGATGGAGAGCTCATTTTTACCATATACTCCCATATGACCAAACAACACATCACATCCGCAGCCATTCGCTCTGCTTTCCAAAACCACTGTAGCAGTGCTCTATTGTAGAGCACAGGGAGAGTGAGAGAAATGAGGGGGGCGAAGAAAAGAGAATAATGATTAGAGCTGGGGAGAAATAATAGTGGGAGAGCAGGACAAATACATGGGGAATGGAATATAGGAGAATAAAGGGAGAGCGAGATTGAGATAGGGAGAGGACGGGAGAGGGAAGGGTGAGATAGGGAGGGGGGGGATGCAGATATGGGGGTGGGTTGGTAATTTATGATTTAATCTAATGCAGTCTGGACCTGCTGTAAGTCACACAGACCTCAGCTGGGAAAGCGAGGGAGGGAGAGACGGAGAAATCGAGAGAGAGACATTAACCTTTCCTTGAAGTGAGTGTGGAGCTGTTTTATCTGACCACCATCCACCCCTGTAAACCTTTTCTCCTCTCCACCTCTGCTTCCCCCTGACTCCACCTACTCCTCCCCAAGGCTGCGTTTCCCAAACACATTACATAATGAAAATTACTTTTGTTTCCACTCAGTCAAACCAAGAGACTAAACTAAATCCCAAAGTCATATGATGGTGATTTTTGCTACTTTGTATCACAGATTGATAGGAAATTTGAGTGACTGGAGCTCAGCTTTATCTCATGTGTTGCTGTAAACACCTGATGCTGAGTATATCTTTTGCACAGAAAGTGATGCCTACATGTCTGCCTACACTTCTGATGTGTTTCTGTTTGGAGCAGCGGAAGACTAGAGTAGAAAAAGCAACTCGAAAGTAACTCAAACTTCAACAAACCCAAGGAAAGAGCTGTCACAAACCCGCCCACACAGCTTGACTGACGAGCGATTGCTGGGAAGTACAGAGAAGAGTAAAGACAGCAAAGATCGAGACAAACTCAATAACAAAATGAGAATTTCAAGAATTAGCACTTAAAAGTGCAACAAAAACCATATTTTATATCAGTAAACATGTGTACTTCACATATTCATCCTGTACTTCAGTAGGAGGTAAACAGTCAATGTGCAACATAAGCTGCATCAGGAATCAGTTGTTGCCACTGGCATGGCCACTGGCATTTTAGGCTGACTTTGAATGATTCTCTCAGACCACATATGCATCACGTAGATATATAACTTTTTTAACAAAGAACATTAGTTTATGTAGCTTCAAAGGGCGGCAATTATTGGTGTGTGACTATAAGTGGACACACAAGGGAGCCTCTTAAATATGCTGCGTTTGAGTGATATATCACAAATAATCAGTGTCATCAATATCAGCAGCTGCCACGGGCATTGCTGCTGGCGTTCTTTCAAAAATGACTTCTTGAAAAATATATGATCTCTGTAGTGGTGTCTTTGATCATAAGCAGTGTCCACAGTGAAGTGATGCAGTGATGAGTAAACTGTAATGTGCAGCCACTGATCAACAATCAGTATGAACACAACATGTTTATTTATGGACAAACATATGTATTGATGTTGTATTCCCTTAACAGATCCAATCCTTAAAATGTTTGCCTTTTTACTCCTTGAACAATAACAATATGCGTACATGAGGCCAATGTGTAGAATTTTTATGTCTAGTCAAATAAATTGAATTAACAGCACTGTGCAAAAGTTTTAGGCATTTTTAGATTCTTAGCCATACTATCAGGGAGGCGTCTGATCAATCTCCAATTGCAGCGTGACAATAAGCCCAAACCTCCAGCCAGAGCCATAAAGAACTATCTTAATCGACAAGAAGAACAAGGAGTCCTGCAACAGATGGTTTGGCCCCCACAGAGCCCTCATCTCAGCATCATGCAGTCAGTCTGGGATTACAGGATTACATGAAGAAGAAGCAGCTGAGACACAGAAATCCACACAAGAACTGTGGCAACTTCTCCAAGATGCAGGAGCAACCTACATGCCAAGTACCTAAAAACTGTGTGCAGATGTAAGGAGAACTGCTGCTGCTTTAAAGGCAAAGCTGCTCACAGCTAATATTGATCTGTAAGTTTCTTCTCTTTACTGACCTTTGAAGTTAATTGATCATGGCATTATTTTTGAAAGCATCCTCACTTTACTTTTAGTGCCTAAAACTTTTGCACATATTTATAGCAACAAAAAAACAAATTCATTGTTAGGGCATTGCCATCTCTACATCATCACTGTCTATCATTACATGAAAGATCATGAAAAACTACATGACAAAGCCACAGTGAAGCTGAATTTATGCATGCTGTAAGGGTAAATATAGTTTACAGTCCAGCGTTGGACTTCTGCCTGTTGTTTGCACCGTTGCAACACTAGATGGATGAACAGAGCACACTGTGCTTTCATTATTTATGTATTCATTTAAAGAATTGGATTTACATCCAGGTAGCTTCTATTTTGTCTCTCCTCGTTAATGAATAGGACACTACTGCACACAGAAAGGCTGATTGGCAAATTTGCTCCGAGATGCCTCCTGTTGTGAGATGATGGTCCTACTACTACTAACACTGCGCCACTGTGTTGTATGCACAGATTTTACAAAAGTTGGAGAGGAAAAAAGGAAATAAAGTGCATATATATATATATTTGAGCAAAGTATGGCTGTCCTGTCAAGAGCTGGTGGGACCTTGTCCACAAAACCTAGCCTGTGCTGTGGAGACCTGAAAAGAGAACAGACTGAAGAAAACAGAGGATGAAGCAACCAACTGCAGATAACATACAATACAAGGGCAGAAAATGCCAAGTTGGACCAGGTGGACACACCTGTATCAGTGATGTCACAGCAGGGAAAACTTTAATTGAAATAGCACTTTTGTAGATCTGTACTTGGAGCTTCTCAGAAAAGCCCATCCTTGTCAGTCACAAGATTCCCAGTGGGACAAACTGTAAGTCCATGCGCTTTCTGTTACGGTTTCCTTTACTCAGCATAGTTACCCAGAAAGTAGCCAATCACTGCTCTCCAAAAAAACCTTGAACCAATGGAATCAGCTGAAAGACATATCGTGGTGGTGGGCTGCACCGGCGCCTACTACCAGAGTGCAACTCTTGTGTCTGCAGTAATAATCTCTCTCCAGAGAACCATTTGCCTGGATAAATATTGGTTTTGCGTCGGCCCCTGTAATGGCACCCTGTGCAGGCGGCGGGGCCCGTAAGTGACGTTGTCTGTCACGCCGTTGGCAGGCTGGCGTGGGAGTCGTTGGCACACTGTGGGGTCTCTCCAACGCTCATTTGAATTTGCTCGTCCCCCCAATCATGCCACTACACTCATGCGACTACACACTTCCACACTCCACTCACACGCTACTCCCACTACCTGTTTGGGCGCCGGCGCTCTCATTTGCATGAAATAAGATGGAAATGGAGCCCTTATTTATGCCAACAGAAATGGAGTGTGTTATTAAGGGCACTATTGTGCAAAAGAGACGGTGGCGGTAAGAATACATTACAGAGGCTATTTCTGGAGTGGCTCGAGTCACACAGAGGGTAATGCTTTACAGGTCCCTGATGACTTCTGCAGTCTGGGCGCCAACACTCTGTATGGGCTGTGTGTATGTCGTATGTAGATTTTAAATGTGGAGGTGTGTATTTTTGTTTATGCCTATGAGCCTGTGTTTGATTGTTAGTGTCTGTGTGAATTATCTACAATACGTGTGTGTGTGTGTGTGTGTGTGTGTGTGTGTGTGTGTGTGTGTGTGTGTGTGTGTGTGTGTGGGAACATGCTCACGCCAGTTGAGTATGATTGTGGGAGATGATCATTTATATATTGCCTGATGATGGATGGCTTTCCCTGTGATTGACAGGTCTCTATTCATACTGGCTTCATTGCAAGTCTGTTTGTGTTGTGTAGGCCGGGCAGGAGGGAGGCAGAGCTCCATTTCTGTCAGCCAGGCATTGATACAGTGGTTTGAAGCATTCATTGGGTCATTCTCTTTTTTTCTTTTTTTACAAGAGGCTAAAATGGAAGGAGAAAAAAATGTCTGAAGGGAGCTGTTGCCCACTATTTTGTTTCACTTATTTGCACACTGAAATATGGGCAGTTATTTGTAAAGTGCTATAAAGGTTTAAGAACTGATCACAGTATAATAAAGAGAATTGGCTTGTTTTGTAGCATTGCAGCTTCTTCCTGCATTTTATCACATTTGTGACCATGGCTGAACACTGGGAATTGAGATCCTGTTATTTCCCAGGAATTCTTGCCAAAATCTCCTCCTTTTTTCCCAGGAAAATGTGTAGGGAAAGCCAGACATTCTGACATGCATCTGCTCATCCGCACCTGTGTGTTTGTGTTCATATGCTCTGAATAAAAACACATGCTTCAAACATAAACCCTGCCATACAACAGTTGTTATGTTAACAGCTAGAGTCTGACCTTGAAATGCTGTTATTACAGTCATGTATAACTGGATAAACGTTTTATCTGCAGACCTTCTTCTAATTATTTTTCCTGCTAAAATGGCAACCGACTATTCAGGTGTGTTCAGATATTTTTGGAGTAAGTGTGAAAGGAGGGGATTGCCTAGCCCTGTCAACTATACAACCTGTCTCAATCAGACATGCAGGATGGAGACGCTGTCCCCAAATTAAAGTGTAGACACATGGAGCATGTACACCAAACCAACAAAATCATTTGAATTATATTCCTTCTTTGCTATTCAACACTACTCTACATCTCCTTCCATGTCCCAAAACATTTCAGCAAAGCAAATACTAATAATAATATTAATGAAGAGAAAACAAAATACAAATCCAGTGTGAGTATCAGAATAATTGCATACAATAATCTTAGAGTCAACACTACAAAGATGGTAATACTGTAACAACCCGCACTTATTCAAACACATACAGTATGAGGTTATGCTGAAACACAGGGGATCAGAGCATTCTGTGTAATGTGCTTTTTACACTTCAAAGATTCATTTTGATTTATTAAAGATTATTTTGGGCATTTTTGGCTTCATTCAGTAGTTGATAGTTCAGAAAACAGGAAAAGAGTTAGAGAGAGGGGTATGACATGCAACAAAGGTCTGCAGCTCCATTTCTTATCGACATAGAGATCATGTTGAACAGGTTTTTGTTTTAAACAGTTGACTAGCAGTATGCCTCAGATAATGTAACTTTAAGAATGATGGTTCTGATACCACATGAACTGAAGAATAACTCCATAAAACATAGTGATAAATTCACAGGAACTACAAATCTTAAATTTATTTAAAAACCTCCATCCCTGACCCAGTTTGATATTATTCAGTGTTGTATTATCTGTCCATAACATTTTTTTTTCAGTTTTAATAGACCATCATTCTCTTGTGCCCTTTTACTAACCCCAGTGGACAGCTAGCCCTTTCTCTGACCTGACCTGACCCCACTGACCTTTTTGCATCCTGTCCAAACCTGAACCTGCTCCACCACTAACCCTTGATTGGCCCCCGGGTGACCCGTGACCTTTAACCTTATCAAGTCTGCTGTTCCCAGGCTGCCTCGGCGGTGCGAGTTCACGCTGGGTAAATATTATGAGCTGCTCAATTGGGCGAACCCTGCAGCTGCATCATGACAAAGGAGTGGGTGAAAGAAATACAGAAGGGTGTATGTGTGTGTGTGTGTGTGTTTTTACATTTACACATGTCATCATAAAGAAATTTAAAGACCTTTTAATTATGATTTTCTTCGTTTGTTTTTGTCGCTTGTGGTCGTGTCTATTTGCATATGGATAAAGTATCTTATTTAGCATGTTGTCAGTGTTGTGTTGGTGATGGAGTGAAATGAAATAGAGAGCTGATTTGTTTCTGAAGGCACTGCATTGTTTTATTTTTTACAGGTCTTGTAATGGGGTTTATTAGCATGTGAGCAGCAGCCTGGGAGTGTGTCTCATCTGTCGTCCTGAAGGGTTGCCATTTTGAAAACTGGGTGTAAGGAAAAAAAGAACGGGGTGAAAAAAAAGGTTGCCCATTAACTGGAAATCCCCCCCTCCCAGGGCTAAATTGGTGTAAATAGTATTGTTCCCCTCTCTGTCAAAGATATATGGAATGTCGTTTCGCTGATGGCTTCAGTAAATGCTCCAGCCAGGCAGGCGTATAGATATAACAGATCTGCTCCAACACTGCATCTAACCACTGGGCTGTGTAACTGGCCCTATACAGCATTTGTCATGTGATGCGTGTGTGTGTGTGTGTGTGTGTGTACGTGTGTGGGCGTGCGCATGTGTGTATGTGTGTATCCACAAGCATTTAAGAGATGGAAACAAAGCATTTAAGACAAGCAAAGAGAGAGAGAGAGAGAAAGAAAAGAGAAAGAGAGGGAAAGAAAGAAAGATGGAGAGCTGTTGTTGGGAAAAATACACATCAAATAAGCTAATGTCAAGGCCAGTGTGGTCCCATAACTTCTCCATTCAACGAGAGGTCAAACTGGGGTCAAGGTCTATTGATTTCTTTCCAGGCTTTGTGGCAGTATTTCTTTCTACTAATAGCAAGTGCAGGCCTTCACCGCTACTGGATGCCATTTCTCTGTAATGTACCGGAGAGAACTATGTCTGGATTGATGCTGAAAATCTCCTCTTCACATCTAAATGCAAAGAGAAACAAACGTTATGATCAGAAAAATAGTGTTACTTACTAAAAGATACCAGATGAAAATTTTAATACATCATTTAGTCCGCTTCTGTTTATCTCTGTGTGTTTGTTCCTTGGATGCAGCTGTTTATGTGTGTTTGTATACGCACCAGCTTATCATTTCGCATGTACGCCACATCTGTGTGTGTGTGTGTGTGTGTGTGTGTGTGTGTGCGTGCGCTCAAATATCGGTGTGTTCCTGTGGTCGCTGGCGTGCAGTGATGGATCACAGCAGTTCCCTGTTTACCTAGCCTCATGATTTCCTGTGCGTGCATGTAACAAGTGGAGTTTGGCAGGATTAATGAGCACACAGCTTGCTGAATGGGTGTTTGGCTCCGCAAAGCACTCCATCATGGCTTGATGCTGCTACCATACCCCTCTAACACACGCACATGCACGCACGCACGCACACACACACACACACACACATACACATACACACTGCACTCTGCAACTCACCACTTACCCCTGCTCTTAATTACACATGCTTAGCCAAGTCCCATTAAGCAAGCCCCCCATGCTAAACAATGTTAAAGCATCCACATTTCTCATAGGGTGCAGTGTTTAAATATAGTCTCCGAGCAGCAGCGTGTAGGAGGTAAATTGTTCTAATACCTTTGCTCATGAGAGAAATAGGGGAAGAGAAAGTGATGCTACATAGAAAGTTTTAACCCAATACCAAATATATGTTAATTATTGTCATGTTTTCATTCTTGTCCTGTTAGTTTGCATGTAGGGATTTCAGTTAAAGTAAGATGGGTGTTAGGTGTGTAGATTGAGGGGATATAAAATAGTCTATGTGCTGTTGGGATCAGAAACGGATCATTTTACCAGTGTTGTGTGATGCGAGTAATTATATTAAGATAATGTCAATGATCCCATAAATCATCATTCAGTGACTTGCTAGAAACACTTTTAGCAAACGTATCTAATTGAAGCTAGCATTAGTAGCAGCTAGAGGCCTCATGTTAAAGAGACAGTCCACTGATTTTTACATGTCAATTATAGTCAGATGTATAATCTGTTCTGTAGCTGTATGGCTACATCAGTCTACCTCCCGAGTTACATCATACAGACGACTTATTACTGATGGAAAAATGTGGCTCAAATTGTGAATGTGGAACTTCAGGGCTCATCAAAAAAAAAAAGACACTGATAAATTGCATTATGGGAATTGTAGGATCCAGTGTTTTGACTTAATCCTTGAATCCTAACTTAAATGCAACACACACTGATTGCAACACACCACATTATTTGACGCCTGTAGCCCTCATCAGACAGATAATACTGACACAGGTAGCCAAGATGTTCTGAAACATGGTGAAATTGTAATAACCAGTATCCACACACAGTGATAAGTGGATAGTGGCCTGTTCTGACATGGGTTAAGGAGCTACTGCTGTGTGGGCTAACAGTATATAGAAAATAATGCGTTGCAGGTGCTTCTACACACATGACATAAACATCAGACTGACCATTCTTTATTTAGTCTCTAAAGTCCACCGATCTTAAGGAAGTGAAATACTAAATCACTTGCGGTTCTAACATTACAAAATAGCTGCTTTATAAATTGCTCTCACGACTCTAAGCTAGTCGCTGCTTGTATTTACACATTTGTTGCTTTTCAAACTAGCCTGCTCGCTAATTAGCAAGTTAATAGCACCACAGTTGTTTGTTTTGGTTAAATGAGCTCACTCCCTCTGAAGCTGTAGCTCATAATACTTTGTGCTGTAGGACTATTGACAAGGCAGCTCACTGTATCACCATGAGCCACATTTAGCAACACGTAAGGCTACACAGAGTTTGCGGCAGTCCCGAGTCAAGTTTGTTGTATTCAGCCCGCGTGGTTGTAGCAATTTATTAGACGGAGGTGTTTTCCGATTATCTGTCTTGTATTTGTAAAGATCCCTCATGAGAATTTATTGTCACATCAATCATCTCAAGGTGATTCCCTTTTATTATTTGAGCATTGCAAGAGGCTCTGCATACTAAAGCCCGGAGCTTAATACATAATATACTGAGCGCATTAGAAGTAAACTCTCAATCCCTCCCTCATGTGTGACAGCAAGTAAGTGAAATTAAGTGTGTGTGCGTGTGTGCTTAAAGGAAGGTTTTCTGTACATATGTTTGCTTTTGTGCATTTTTTCACGTGTTTGTGAGCATATGTACGTGCCATGTTTGCGTGTCACAAGGTTTGCAAACAAAGTACTGTACCAGTGTCTCTTATTTTTCTTGCATGTGTTTTCTTGTTTTTGTGTGTGTGTGTGTGTGTGTGAGTGTGTGTGGCCAGAAAGAGGGGCTGGTAAAAAGGAGGACAGGAGGGTAGAGCAGAAATCAAATCACTTAATTGCTGCATTTTTCATCTCCATCTTTTGTTTTATGGCGGCTGAGGGCCGGCAAGCGACTCTGGCTGTGATTCATGGACGTCAGGGAGGCCCGTGAGCAGCGCCATCCCTCATCGGCACCCGGCTGCCTGCGTACCCAAAGCACCCACACAATTACCGTGATGAATATGACTTGTTTTTGTTGTTTGGGATTTTTTTTCTTCTTCTTCATTCTTTTACTTCGCTACCTTCATCTGGTCTTAGTGGGAACGGTAAGGTGCTTAATGCAGCCGCTGAGCTGTCAGAAATAAACAATTTACCATTTCGGGTTCATTCCTCCCTTTTTTGCACCCTCCCCTTATGAAAACCGGGCCCACTGAGACTGGGAGACAGCAGATACAGGCAGATAGGCATGCAGAGAGAGAGAGAGAGAGAGAGAGAGAGAGAGAGAGGGAGAGATAAGGAGGAGATAAATATAGGGAGGGGAGACGAGGGATGTGTTCATAGATGCTGTTAGGAGATGCAGGGAGAGAGGGATATCAGAGTGGAAAGAGGGAGTGGAGATGTTAAAGCGGAAGGAACGAGAAGGTACAGGAAGTAAGTGGGAGATACAAAGAGATATTACACGTCTGAGAGAGGCACAGAGGATGAGAAGAAGTTGGATAAGGAAAAGGAGGACAGATAGCGCGAGCGAACGTACGAGAGAATGAGAGGAGCACTGGAAGGAGAGATAAAGCAAAAAAAAAGAGAGCAAGGAGATAGAGGGAAGGATGAAATCATAGAGAGAAGCTTTGTAGTATCATGTTGTGTGTGTGTGTGTGTGTGTGTGTGTGTGTGTGTGTGTCATGTCAATACTGCACATCCTCCTGCCTTTGTGCCTTTCATACACCCCATACTACGTTAACACAAGTCACACAAGCACACCTTTATGTTATCACAATATATGGACACAAATGTACACTCAAATTTCTTTTAGAGCACAGAAATGAAGATCAGATCATGATGAATTGGCTGATAATGATTTTTAAACATAACTTGAACATTTTGAAATAAGTATCATTTACAATTAAAATATAAACATGTCAAAAACAGAACATTTAACAGTAAATCTGTAAACTTTGGAAATAACACCATAAACACTAGAAACAAATATTGTATATTCAAATTACTTATGGGAAACAAATATGTTGAAATGCTGCCTACCTTTCTTTCTAATTCTATTTTACAATTTCTAATCACCTCTTTATGTAGTAACTTTTATTGTTAGTGCTGAATTGAAATTAGTGTAGTGAGTTATTCACAGGAAAAGAAATTGAACATTAGTTTGTAATTATATATCATTAATATCATCTTTACTGTTGGCTCTCCTACAGTCATGTCAGAGTTGTATTAAGTAACTGCTGGTGTAACCCCAACATTTCCCACTGCTAGCCCACATTGTTTCTCTAATCAGCTGATCAAACACGGGTGTGGTCTTTGCCATGAAGCAGTCTCTGTGATCATACACTAAAAATGCGGATGTAACGTAACCGATTCCTGTGACTGTGCAAATTAGTTTGGCTGCGCTGTAAACAGATATGCTAGTTGCTGCTCTGTTATATTTCTGACCAACAACAACAACAACAACAAAAGTGTTACTCAAGTATTCTCTGCACTTGCTGTTACCACAGTAACCATGAGTGTTGCCAGGTCAACCAGGGTTTGCAACTTTAAAAACCCTTAAAAAACAGAACTATAATATACTGAGCATGCACATTAAATGAGGTTGTGTGTGTGTGTGTGTGTGTGTGTGTGTGTGTGTGTGTGTGTGTGTAGCATTCATTATAAACATTGTACATATCAGCTAACATTTAGGCTGATACAGCTGTGATCAAATCATATCAGCAGGTAATATTTGCTCCAATAATGTATCAGACTGAGTCCAATTACTTCTGTCTCCAAGAGAGTTTAATTGCAGTGACTGACGATATCAAGGAAGCCTCTCTAAATAAACTAACATACAGTATGCTCATATAATCTGCATTGCTAGAGCCCACTTTTGCTCACTGTTGAGTAGATTAGAACTGATTATTATACATCACCTGTTAGCACGTATTTATCATTTGATCCAAAAATCAAACAACATGAATCATCATTTAATCTGTGTGTTTTTGTTGTTTCTCTTGTTGAACAGGTTCCACTTTGCTCTGTATGCAGTTGTTACCCAATATTCTGCTCTCAGCTTTTTTTTTTTTTACAGCAGATTGTCAAATCCTAGTGGCCATGTGCTAAAAAATGTGTTTACATGCTGGTGAGGTGTTGTTTAGAGAAATGGCTGTTAAAGTTTTTTTTATTTAGGGGATTACTTAGTGCTCCAGCTCGTACTGCGGCTTTAAAATATGTTTATTTTTTATGTGAAATTAGTCTGTATTTTACTAAACTACAGTAGTCACAAAAATATAAATAATAATAAAAAGCTTTGACACATCTGGCCAAAATCATCAGTTTGACATTAAATGTATGAGCTTAAATCTAGTGTAGCTAATAGTAACACCAGTCCACACTATAGACCACTGTTTCATATCTTCTTTTTTTTCATCCACACACACTCCCACACACACTCTCACACACCTACAGTACACACACACACACACACAGAGGCTTTGATCACACACTTGGCAAAATAAACCTGCTCTGGCAGCAAGGTTGCCTCCCCATCGTCTCTCCATAAAGGAATGTGTTGCACAGGGGGGGCGGAGGGGTGGGGGGGGGGCTCACATACCGCGCTAAACACGCAGGAACAGACGAGAAAAAGCAGATGAAACAAAAGCCAAGCCTCAGACGTCACGTCCGCTCATGGCTTTGTTTGTTTGTGTGTTTGTTTGCATCCCTCACAGCGGTGGACAGAAGTGGGTCTGAGCATACTGGGTGGAAGAAAGGGACAGTGTGTACGTGTATTTGTCCCTGACTTTTATGTGCTTTGACCACTGATACTACAAAAATAGTACACAACATCCATATTCTCTATCAGTGACCACAGTTATATGTTCAATGATATAAAACTATTAAATGTCTTTTCTATTATTAGTAAAAGCAACTATTACTTATTTGGAATGAACAGGTGAATAAGTGAGTATTTAGCATGATCAGTGACAGTACTGAACAGACTAAGAAAAGAGCACCACCTAGAGAAACTCTAGCTCCTTCAATATGAAATTCAAAGAAAGCTATGTCACAGTGCTGGACACACTGTTGCTGTGCAGAAACACTACATCAGTCAGCATTTAGCTCCTGTAAGGTTTTGGTCATCTAACATTCTCTGTCACTCCATTTGTGATGAGCCAGAAATGCTGCCTGTAATAAATTCAGTCTCTGAGTCAAGTGTAAGTTGCACTTTGAAAAGTTTTTTCCCCTTATTTTTAGTTCAAACATGAAACAAAAATGTATAATTGAAATGAATACATTCCAAACTGAAGTCTTATTATAGCCTACTTGCATTGCAAACACAACAAATCAACCAATACAGCCTGATGAGAGCTGTTATCTAATTTTCTTCATTTCTGTAGATAACGTTTTACTGATTTCATTACATAATGAGCTGTGTGCTCTATTTTTTTTGGTGTAAGAAATATTAGTAATACCGAACATGGCATGTAATTCAAATGAAAGCAGTCAGACAAAACTTTTGGGAACTGTTGCTAAAAAAACGCAGATATTTCCCAATACATGTGATTTCAGGGCAACAGTGTCAGTAGGGGCAAACCAAGTGACTTTTCAACTACTTTGTGCTGAAATTATGTTTCAAAGATTTAATCTTCTCTTTAAAAAAAACAACATTTTACCAAAGCAGAGTTTGAAGGTTTGTGTGGTGCAGCAGCTTCTGTATTTTGTCAAACTCAATCTAAACCCATTTGGATTAGACAAACTGTGAAGTATCCTGAACGGGCAGAAGACACGAAATATGCATTTCTCTAGCAACGAGATTAAAAGGAAGAAACAGCACAACAGCATGAGGGCAAAATCAAATAAAGGAGAGATTAAACTGACTGAACCTTGAGGAAAAAAGTTGGATTTTATGCCGCTATTCATATGATTATCTTTTATTTTATTTATTTGTCCCTTTTTATGTACTGTTGGGTGTCACATGATTCTGGCATGTGGGAAGAAAAGATTGATTATTTGAATAAATAAAAAAATACACACACAATTGGCAACCAAACAATAAAGCTAAAAAAAGATTTAATACGTGTTACACTTATGTTATGTCTACTTATGTTACTACACACCATTTTCTAAGATACCACATTTTGCCTTAGATTTTATATATAACATATATATGTATATATATATATATATATATATACATGTGTGCGTGTGTTTGTATTTTTTTTTTCTAGGTGGTTCTGTGTGTCATTAACATGGAACATTAGATCTACACCTCATTTACACATATTCTTTCACTTATAGACAATAAATGATCAGATTTTCATTGATGCAGCATTTATAGATACAAGAATGTGAACAGAACAGTCAGTTAATGAGGAAGACTTCAGTGCACCACTGGCCGCGGGGCATACAGTGATCAGCATGTGTGTGTGTGTGTGTAAACTGTAGCCAGTTTTTAAATATTAATCTCAAGGTCAAAGGGAGGGAGCTTTTTGATATTCATGCAGGGTTCTGTACCCTATGCCTGGTGCTGAAACCCGACCCTCAATGCTGCTTTGCATCACCGGCTCACTGGGTCATTATGTCTGCTACACTTTCTCCTCTTACTGTGAAGTGTTGGCACAATATGTGTGTGCACACAGACACAGAACATATGCAGTTATTTAAAGGTGCTCCTACTGCAACATTTAATCATTGGAAAAATCAGTTAATGTGGTTATATAGGAACATCCTCTATATGACTAACTATAGGTTTTAGTGATGCACTGAGCCAACAGTAGCTGCAGCAATATAGCTTATTCAACTATTCTGCAAACTGCTAATTCTTAGACTTAAGTGAATCTTCATCATCATCTCCTCCTACTCACAAAATTGAGAATAAAAGCTTTTCTTTTTCTTAAAACTTTTTCTTTTCTTAATTTGACATCAAAATGCTTCTAAATTGAAGTCTGTAAGTAGGAGTAAGTCATGGAATTTTCCTTTTTTTTTACTTACGGAGGTGAGCATACACCTACTGAGACATATTTGAGAGGGATTGTACAATATTTTACTGCTTGTGATAAATGATACGTTATCTGGAGCATGTGTAATTCAGTATGTGGTAGCTTTTTTATGAGCTGTTAACTCCAATGTCACATTTCATAAGATGTCACACATATCTCTATTTCAGTTTTTTTTCTTCTTTACAAGTAATGGCTACTAAAGATAATAAACATTTCACACAAATATTAACTTTTAAAAAATTCTACAATGTTGTAGATTGTGGGCTTATAATATCTACTGCAGTGTCTCTGTGTATATGTGTGTGTGCTCGCTCGCATGCACGTGTGTATCTATCTAGATCTCCATCACAGCAGTCCTACCCTGTAGTTAAGTTGAGAGCTCCTGGGATTCCTCATTATTTAAGCCATTTATCAAACCGGCCCTTTCGTCCCTTGTGGTGGCACACGCACGCACACACATACACACACACACACTCTTGCATATGAGGAAGAATGTTACAGAAAGGAAAGGATAATCCAGACCTCTACCTTCATTTGGTGAAGCGAGCATACCGAGCCTACAGTAAACAGAACAAAGAGAGACAGAAGTGAATGGTATACATTACAGAGAGAGAAATGAATCTGGATATTGTACTGCACTGACTCTACATTCCTTCAGTCTGGAGCTGTCATGTTGTGTCATGTAGAGGTTGATAAGGTTCAGTGTGAACATGGCAGACCGCTGACTTAATGAGCTACACGCCTACTTCTTCTAGAGAGAAACTGCTGATACATACAGTACATCATGCTCTCTTCAAACCTTATGCTTCTTTATGCATGGTAATTTGGTTAGAGGGTAGGTGTGGCTATCACATATAAGTCACATGCGGATTGTCATTCTGAATACATGTAAACCAGCCATTGTTGTTCTGTGGATTCATTTCAGCCCTTTTCTTGGATCTGTTTCTTTTAATTGCTTTTTCACAATCTGTTTAACAGAAGCCCTGAGAGGCAAGTGAGAAAAAACAATTCTGGTGATCTATTTTCCAAGTCTGATCTAAATTGTTTTCTGTCCTGATTTAAGGTTTTGCCAGGATAATCTTTCTTAGTTTCTTTTTTTTTTTCATTTGTGAAAAAAAGTTTAGGATCATTTTTCATCTGAAATGAATCAGGCTGTGTAAATGTCTGATTATGTCCTCAAAACAAAAAGTTTACAACTCTGACACAATACTGAGAAGCTTCAAACTTATATGATCAGGTTCAGGTACTTGGCTGACATTTGAATCCTTCATGTGTGCTTGAACCCATTTTTCTTATAAATTTTATCAAGAGAAAGAACGATTCATTCAAATAAAGTGACTCTATTCCAATCAGCAATGATCTTATATTGTATATAGTGGCTTCTAAAAGAAAAAAAAAAGGGAAGGGGAAAACCCACTCCTTACAGTGAGAGTCATAATTATAATTGGATCTTTTCAATGCACTGCACGTTGTACAATCATTACTGTGTTTCTCATAAAAGTATTCATGAGGTAAGACTGACAACACATTCTTTCATCTGCCAACAAAATCAACTTTAGCTCACTGCTCCAATATGCTCGGATAGCTCGGGTCATGTTTTATAACACCTTACCTACGCACAGCTGATCAGGTTTGAATCTCTCTCCATCAGTGTGGAGGTTTCATTCTGCCCTCTGTGAGACAAGACACCATCATTCAGAGTCATAGTTGCTGTTACTTAAGTATTTTATTCATTAAATAAATAAATAAAGCACATTAACCTTACACGACTCCCTCCTTTACCGACGTGGCTCACACCTCTGTGATGGAAAAGTCAAATGTTGGACTTCCCTCTGGAATATTAAACAAAAAAAAGGCCTCAAGGGTGATTTAGATTTAGATTGGTCTAAGTCATTGGTTCTCAAAGTGGGGTCTGGGGACCTGAGGGGGTTCCAGGAGGTCCCCAAAAAATGGAGAATAGTTCAATTTTACTGATATTCTATTCACTGGAGGTTAGCTTAGTGTATAATAACTATTCTGATCAGAGGTTTCATTCTCGCCATGGTTATTATTATCTCTCCACCTACTATACAGACAATTATGGGATCCACGGTTTGTTACATATCAATATGGAAGTCCTAGATATAAAACAGTTTGAGAACCAGTTGTCCAAGTACCAATGGTGATTCAACTGTCAACTTAAAAGACTGATTAAGCATTTTTCTTGATTTCAGATATAACTGAAAAACTATAGGGTGAAATCAAGGGTGATATGATCGATACCACTCTCATGTGTGAGCATTAAAAAGGACAAATTCATAGTCTTAAAACAATACTAACAAGACTCTATGTACACTAAAAACATTTATGGTTTCTTTGTTTGTTCCTCTTGTCTTTACCGGCCATAATGAGATCCCTCGCCAAAGCAATTTCAATGTAAATGATGTGCAAAAATTATTAGCAAAATTCAACCAAAGGTAGTATGAGGAAATATGACCAATAGCGTGAAGTGGACAAATTAATCAGATATCTTTTACTTAGTCTTGTTCCTTCACCACAGCTACAATATATACAAAACACTGTCTGTTCAAACATAAAAAGCTAATCTGATGCATAAAAGGAAACCCATTTGACTTGACTGACACTCCATTTTAGCTTCAGCTGAACTTAAGATGTCATTTTGACACAGGAGGAGACCTGTGTAAATCTACATATAGGCATTTCAGTACTGGTTTAGACAGATTTGGAAAAAAAAAGTTAACCAATCCTTCTCGTGCAGAGCTGGAGCTATGCAGAGATTAGCCAAGATTAGCATAAAGACTGAGCATTGGAGAAACAGTTAGCCTGTTGAAAAGTATACTAACCAACACCTCTGAAGTTTACCAACAGTGGCGAGGAGCTGATTTAACTACACTTCCCATATTCAGATGTTTTATGCTAAGCTAGGCTAATCACCTCCATAGCTTCAGCGCACAGACATGATAGCTGTATCTATCTACTTATCTAACTCTAAGAAAAGAGGATGAATACATATTTCCCAAAATGCTGAACTATTTTTCAATGTTTGAAAAGTTTGCCATTTAAATAGAACATAGTTTGTTTTTTAAATTGCAATTTGGGTGACATGCTTGCTGATTATATGATGTTAATTGGCAAAAAAATGATCTACATCACAGCCTCAGTACCAGACTTCACCTTTCTGCCATCATATATCATATATATAAATAGCTATAAAAAAAAGCTTTGTTCTAAGATAGTGTAATCTCATCTATTAGACATCTTGGTCTTTGTATTATTGATATTTGTGCTTTTACATATATGAAAGGTGCTGCAGTGTCACCTTCATGTTTTTAATCAGGGCTTGTCCATTTCTTTTCCTCTTCAGTCCAAATAGTTGGACTGTCAGCGCGGTCGTGTCGGTAGATGTAGCTGTCTGTCATCATGTTTTAACAGACTAACTCCTGGCTTTCCCCGTCAGTGTCAGAATAACACCCCAGCTCTGATCCGAGCCGCACTCAGGTGTGTAACTGACTGCTCTGTTTCCCCATAATTACATTGTGAGCTTGATGCAGTCTCCAATGCCTGAATGTGTGCTATCTGGATGTGTGTGTGCATGCGTGTGTGTGTGTCTTCTCACCCCAGGCGGAAACATGTCATTTCCCGTGCTCCTGTCCTTCTGCTAGACAGATACAATATTAAGAGCCACAAATCTGAATGTGAGTTGAGAGGAGACATGGGGGTAAGGGGTGGGGGATGGGGGATGGGGAAGGAGACGGAAGGAAGAGTGGGGAGATGACAGTAATAATAGCATATAGACAATAGTCAGGGAGGGAGACGGCGATTGAGTGCAGTCGTACAAGTCATGTCAAAAGACAGGATGTGTAGACAAAAAGGATATCAGACGTTAATCTTGGTTTGAGAAGAGAGGAGTTGAATACAGTATTGTCACAACGTCTTATCTCAGTCGCAGCGTGAATTCTGCTATCTGAGATTTTTACTGCATGCTCAATTATCTTTCACACCAACAGCCTGTTACTGTACATATTTAACCCTTCATGATTTCCCATGGATTCCCCTTCATGTTTTATCATACTATTTCATGTTTCATGTTTTCAATTGAACCTGAAAGTCTGTGCAATTAATATATTATTTTCTAAACCTAATAAGTCGATTATGTCATAATCAAGTCAGCAGTAGCAGCCCTCCTTTTAGCTCATTATTGTTGAGAGTTAAATAGTGAGTGTAGAATCTATTGGATAATGTACTGCAAGCAAAGGTGTAGATACAGGATGACTCCAGTGCAGAGATTGTCTGCAAGAATTACATGTGTTCCCCTATCTTATACCATTTTTTGCATATTAAAGCTTTTCCAGCCTCTTTGATGTGTAACTCTGTGGTAAATACATGACATGTTGTGCAGGGTTTGACCCAAAGCACTCCATTACAATAATAACCCTCTTAAAAGCTAAATTTATCATCACTACAACCTCCCTGCCCAATTGTCCCCCATTAATTCAAGGGCTGGATCAATTCTAATAGCAGGCTGTTCATTGTTGGACAGTACCAGCTGTAGAATGTGTGTTAATATGGTAAGTTTGTATGTTTGTATGGTTTAGCCAAAGATCTCACATGAAAGCAATGTGTTTGTTTTATTATGATATTTAAAATGATAGTAAGTATTGTATCTTTTTTACTGATCAAAAAGAACAGCAGTGTGGGAAGTCAAAAGGACAATAAATATCTAGCATTAGCTGCCTGTCCATGTCCATATCATAATAAATAATAGTCGTCATGTTTTTGTTTTCTGTACTTTCCAGCATGTAACATCAGTATTTAAAGGATACATTATGCACATTTCCTGGTCTATATTTTGAATGTGAATATCCTTGCATCTCATACTAATGTTACATAGCCCCTCAGTTCAGCTTAAGCGGCCGTTTTAGCTCCTGTCTCTTTAAGGCTCCCCTCACAATGAACCCACTTTGTTGTGATTGGTCATGGTCATGGCCAAATTTGGCCGCTCTGGAGACAGCGTCAACATACCGTGAAACAAATAGTAGGATTTCACTACTTTGACAGTCAGCTTCTCAAATACATTCATACATGTTTGTGCTGAAGTCAGATCTGAAATATGCCACACACACAGACAGGGCCAATGTTTTTTGGGATGGTTCACATGCATAGAATTTAATTTTACTGCACTGTATAACTACTTCAAACATTAGTAGTGATTTTTTAGGTCCTTAATAACTGTTTTCTAAAAAGAATGCACATAAAAATAAACAGGTAACAATGAGACATTAAATCAAAAGGAAAACAAAAAAATATTACATTCATTTTTAACTATATTTTGCATTTAACATGTCTTCAGAAGTTTCACTCTTAATTCCAATTGTTGACAAATCAAAGTGACTTTTTTTGTTTTTTAAATAAATTTGGGGCTTTTGAGAAAACAGTAGGGGCCTCAACCCCAAAACCTCTAGCTCCGCCCCTGAACAACACAAGCAACACAAGGAAAAGTCCCAAAAATGTATTTGCAAACAAACCTTTCCAAGCAGGTATCACTCCTTGCTTTTGGTTTTTCAACATAAATCTGACCTTGCTTAGCATAGATATTTGACATCATAACAGTATATAAATAGTGTAAAACTAGAAAAAGCATAATACTTCCGCTTTAAATCATTTTATTGAGGACCTCTGAACATTCAGCAGCTTGTCTTGTTAACATTCACTCAGCAGCCAAAGTAAAGACTAAGAGCTGTCAACAGATTTAATATGAATAGCATGATATATGATTTTACCAGCACTTTGTCTATGATCACATATAGAAAATTACTGTACTAGATTAGTATAATGAAAATGTGATTGCGAGTATCCCAGTAATGTAGCTATTATCCCTAATCAGTTACAGTGCATTGGTCTGGATTTCTAGATACACATGAACAGCTAAACTTTGCAGTTGATCACTCTTTGTGTTTTTATCCACATTATTTTGTAATTTCCCCCAAAATTGTATTTCTTTATCATATATTAATATAATTTCTCATAAGTTTTATACAGTATTATTCTGTAGCACTATTGGGTGAACATTTTCCATTGTACAGTGCATTGTTCTCATAGGATGGAGGACTAATGGGCTCAATTGACCCCCTCCTGAGCAATCTTGGCTCAAATACTAGACATAAACAGAGATACAGATGCACATAGTGTAATATACAGCATGAACACATGGAGATGGAGAAGATAGGGGAGTGTAGCAAATTACTGAATGTAAAACTGATATCTAACACTATCAGCAACCATGGACAGTGACAGTCTCATTTTGTGGAAGTGGGATAAGAGATTGATTAATCATTAAATTATTGGAAATATGACAGAGGGGGTCTTTTGAAATAGAAAAGCCTGTTCTTTACTCAGCAGCAAAATGTGCTCCAACCCAGCTGTGTGTTGAGCTGGCCAGTTGGGAGAGATGAGTGCTTGGATTAGCTGTCACTAGATGTCAATCATTCCTCCCTCCCTATAAAACCACAGACAAATACCGGCTCAATCAGTGCCGAGGGAGAGGAGAGAAGAGAAGCCACTGGTTCAAGATCAAAGACAACCCTCTGGTGTGAGATGGTTTAACAAGCTCTCTTCTTCTATCTCAAAAGGTGTGTAGAAGTAACCGTAGGGCTCCCACACCCCAACCAGCTGAAGATCTCAGGAACTGCTTTGACACTTTTAACTCTATAGTGTGACCTCTAAGCAGTTTTTCTACATTAACGACTAAATGTTGTGTCCTTTCATTCGCTGTGGTACAAAGCAGTGACGGAGAAGGTTTTGATAAATATGAGAAGCTGAAAAGATAATGATTAATGCTTTACAGAGAAGGATTACTTTATGTGCTTAACCAGCATCAGAAACTTTCAGGTGAAAATGCAAGCGGCTCACCACTCACAGTTCTTGTACTGTATAGCCGACGTGTAGTTTCTATAGAATGCATAATTCAGCTTCAGTGTAGCCTGGAACCTAGCTTTGCCTTCAAAATGATGTGATTTGTTTACTAAATATTTAAAATGCAGCTCAGAGCACATGTGCTGTAACAAACTGTTTGAAACCGAATGAGCTACTTGTCCTGAACTGCGGTCACAGATATGTTAAAAAAGGTAGCGTGATTTTTAGAGAGCGTGCAGTCCACCTCTGCTGCACCTGCACAAAAACACACACGTTCACACAGTACCCCCCTGACCCCCACTCCTCCTCCACCCCCCCCCCCCCCCCCCCCCGCTGAGCCCTGAGCCCCACAGCACAGCCAGAATGCTGTTCCATAGGTCACATCAGATGGCTGGCACACTTGAGCCCTGTTGACAGCTTGTTGTTTACAGTATGTGCAGCCAGCGTGGGGCAGCCACCGCTGATCGGGGGCCTGGCGGGAGGCGGATATGGTGGTGTGTGTGCCTGTTTGTGTTTGTGTGTGTGTGTGTGTGTGTGTGTGCGTATTACACGTGGGCTTGGGGAGGGGGGTGAGGTAGAGGCAGTGGCAGTGGAGGTGTAGTGGCTTTAGGGGGGTTGATGTTGGCGGGGGGTCCAGGGCAGGTTGCTTAGCAGGGAGCTCCTGGCGTGAGGCCCAGCAGTCTTTGATGCTCGCCCGTTCTGAGAGAGAGAGAGAGAGGGAACAGAGGGATGGGGGGGAAGTTGGGAGGGGGGAGAAAGACAGAGATGAGGAATGAAAGAGAAAAAGGTTACCTGTGGATCTGCCAACCTTCAGCGCAGAAGGGTTGGGGGGGGGGGGGGGGGGGGTTGTTTGAGGGGAGGAGGGGGGGGAGGGGGTGCAACTTTGATGTAAGTCCAGGTTGGAGGAGAGCATTGATCACTGGGGGGAGAGGACGGTGTGGGTGCAGAGGAGCGTGCTGGGGTTTGGATGAGCTGAGGATGGTGAGAGCTCAGCTGCAGCAACACTTCCACCTTTTCCTGAGGAGAAGGCTGCGAGCGGCGGCTGAGGATGCTGTAGCCGTGGTGTGGATAAGCTCGTGGAAATGTGTTAACCGCGCACGTATCGATAGTGAGGCTGTGAGTCAGTGGATGAAGTTTAAGAGCTCCATCTTTTTTGCTGCTGCTTGCTGCAAATGTGAAAGTCTTTCATCTCTCTCCCATGTGTTTGCAGCAGAAGCATTGGGGAGTTTTACTCCCTCTGTGAGAGCGAGTGTGTGTAAATCTATGTACCGCGTGTGTATCAAGACGCGTGTTTATGAGTGCATACGTACACGCATTGTTCAGTGTGAACTCTATGTGTGTATTCCGAACCAACAAAGGCAGGATCCTGCTGGGCTGCTGTGTATCCATAGATCAGAGGTGTGTGTATTTTCTGTGTGCGCGCATGTGTGTGTTTGCGTGTGTGCATGCACATCACTGCCTCTTGCACAATCATCAGGACAACAACAGGCACAACACCCACTGGGCCCACCGCTCCCCACAATACACCCTGGCTCCCACAATGCATCAGTATTTCAAAGCTCCACATCCCAGGAGACTTTGCTCTAACAGTGAGGTCTCTCCTACCAGGAAGTGACACGTCCCCCTGCTGGGACACAACTCCCATAATGCACCGAGGTGGCTCCCATAGAGATACAAACAATGTGTTTGCTCCTGCTGGAGGCTGCTGCCACGCATCTGTCAGCCTGCTGCTAACAGTATGCATCTTTTTTTTTCTTCTTTCTTTCTTTCCTGCTTCACTCGCTCCATTCTTTCCCTACTGCTACTTTAACAGAGTGGTATGATTCTTGAACCTGTAGTATAGGGTCACCAGATTGTGGTCGAAGGCTGACAGCAAGAACAAGACATTCAGTGGTTTACAGCGACAAGGAATAACCCAACGCAAGGTTGACACACCATTCAATTTCTTTCCACAGAGATCTCTGATCCTTTTTGGTCAGTTTTCAGTGAATGTAGAATGGGTTTACAGATTTTCCATACACCTCTTTTAAAGAAAGAGGAGTTGATGGAGAGCGCGAGTGAGTAGAAACTCATCTTGACCTAAATTTAGACGAGTCTGATTTATTTTGCTGAGCTGCACTCTGCTGTACTTCGCTACAGTGCACCAAATATGTTTGTCAAGTACACTTATTTACCTAAAAGATTTTAATAAGCTGGAATATGGCCATATTTTTTGAAGCATTGACTATCAGAGGGCCTGGACAATGAAATGGGGTAAGAGCAGGTGTTACCCACTCAGTCCCATCCCTGAAAAGGATTTTTTCTGGCAGATAATTAAATGGTATTTCAGCAGTCAGACATTGTGATTGGGCAATGATACGGCACACTCTGGATCTTTCTTTCATTCCTGATGTGTTAAAAGAACTTGTGAAATGTTATAATTAGTGTACAACACCATTTAAGAATAAAACTATGACAAAAATGGATTAGATGGTGTGAAGCAGTGCGTATATTAATTCAACTCTTTTCATTACTTTGGAAGTTTGACAGGAACATTTTTATAAAGTCAAGTAACTATATTGACTGGAAAGAAACCCTGTCAAGTGACTGATTTTGACAAAATGACAATGCATTGAAATCACAAGTTAGATCAATATAACACCAAGATAAGTTGTATGTGATTGTTGATTTAGTTATGAAATGTCTCAACAACCAATGAATCATAAAATTTGGCAAAGACATCAATGGTACTCAGACCATGTGTCCTAATGACCCCTCCTGTGACCCTGATGTCTCCTGTAGCGCCACCAGCAGGTCAAAGCTTTCACTTAATCTGTGAATATTGGAACATCTACTTGATGGACTGGTAAAACATTCAGTAGAAGCACTGATGGTCCCCAGAGGATGAATCCTGAAGACTTGATGATCCCCTGACTTCTCAGAGGTTGACATTTGGATTTTTCAGTGAAATGTCTCAACAACCATTCAATGTACCGTGATGATATTTGCTGCAAACATCCATGTTCCACTCAGGATAAATTGTAATAACTTTGGCGACCCCTTAAACTTCACTTTAGCACCATCATCAGGTCTTATTACTAATGTCCTGTCATTAAATTCTTGAGAAACTAACATGTGCATCAGCCTCAGCTGTAGTTTGTGGTTAGTGCTAATAGGAACTGCTAATGAACTAATGTGAGTTGGCAAGTACAGCCTAAGAGAGCCGCTGCTGGCTGTGGACTCTTAATGCTGTTCAAACAATGCTGTTCTTTTTCTCTTTTTTTTGTCTGAATCTTGATTTAGTAAATGACACTGGTTGATAAGAGTTGTCAGACAAAATATTGATTTTATGAAGATGAGGATAAATATTTGAGATGAATGTGCCCACTATTTGTTCATTTAAAAAAAATCCAATATGTCATATAAAGAGATATGTTTTGTCCGTTCATATTGAATTATAAACCATGCTAGTGAAGAAACTGCAAAATTGGGCTGTCTGCTTTTTAAAGACCATTCAGAATTGGAAACATTTTCAAGTTTAAAGTATCCTAGCCTTACAAGGTAGCAGAGCCTTAACGATACTGACCTCGTCTACTTTCCCTCTCATTCACCATTCACTCCTCCTGCCAAATTATAAGACACTATGTTGGTTGAGACTAGACAAAAATGACCAAAAAAAGCACGGGATGATGGTAAATTGGAAGGTGCATACCATCTAAGGCTTTACAAATCAGACCGGATCAGGGTAGAGGATAGGGCAGAGGTAATGTGAGAGAGAAAAAAGACATGAAACAAACAGTAGACATTATGTAAATGAGACAAAGACTGCAGAGAGTTTGGGAGAACGCAATGAGCTCACCTTTACATTGTACAACATCAGAAATGCAGCCTTAATTTTTGTGCCATGTAGCCATCATGAATATGAATGCATTTTTTTTACAAATGTCTCTACAGGAGACAACAACAGTAAACATGTCATATATATAAACAACACATTATGTAATCAGTTGAGTAAATATGAGAAAGGTCATGAGTCTTATGTTAGCAGTAAATACATTATGATTGCTTTTTTTTCTATCTGTATCCATTCTGTTCATTTTTTTATATATCCATTCAATCTCATCTATCCGTCTAGTAATTGTTGCACCAGTCTGGAGACAATCACTATAATTTTGCAAATTGTCTGAAAGCACAGGTTCACCCGCATTCAATCAAGACCTGACCATTGGTGCTGAAATCAAATATCTGATGACGGCTGAATAAACGTACGAATGGAGAGAATGCGATCAACCCTCTGCCACCCACCACGATACCACCAAGACCACCATTAGTTTTCTGACTCTGGCCCTTTTTGCTTCCAGTGCCCTGAATGTGTGAGCACTTCCAGGCCAAACACATTGGCTTTACAGGACTTTTGCTCATATTTCTCAAAGGCTAATTGATTTCTTATTGAGGAGCTGCCAAGCAAATCAGAAAATTGCATTCAGGAGCTGAGGTATTAGCCGTCGCAGAGTGTTTAAGATGTTTTCAGTGATCGCGCCTTGGCAGAGCTTTCTGCCCTGGAGTGGCTTGTATATAATGGACTGCCATGAAATCATAATTGCGTGTTTATGAACAAACCAGCTGGTTGAGGCAGAGGGTAATTATTTTCTCTGCGTTCTCCTTTCCGCTCACCGCACACTTGTGTCTGATAACGGCCCTGGTGGAAAATAAACGGCGGAGAGAATAGTGGAGTAAAATGGAGAGGAAAGGAAAAGCAGTCTAGTTCTTCGTGTCTGTTATGTTTAGGAATCACTTTTTCTGCTGCCCATCTCCCTTTTACTTTTATGTGTGCTGCCATCACAAATGTTGGATTTCTGAAGCATGTTTGCAACTTGTCTGAAGTGGACAGACAAGACTTAATTAGAAAAGATGGATAACTTTAGAGTTTATAAGATGACTGTCCATAAAGTGCAAAAAAAAACTCTTTACAATTGTCAGGAGTTGAGTGGCAGCCAGTCACATCATCATCTTGTCACTACTCCTTAATATTAGATAATAATAAATATATATAGATATAATATTTAGCTGTTTTCAGATCTGCACCCCTTTCCAATGCATGGTTGAATCTTTAAGTCAATTCCTTAGTTTGTTCCAAAATGACAAAACCTCATACATGCAGATGAAGATGAACCAGGTTTTTTTCTTGCGGCAACCACCAACACCCAACCAGGAAATTACCAGATGTCTAATTTCTTTGGTTGATCCAGTCCAATATCACCCCATGTCGATCCCCCCGGTGTCTAGCTTAAGAAAAGGACCCTCTGAAAAAAATTGCACAACTGGCACAGGAGCTTTACTCACAGCTGGTATGAGCAGATCTTGCTGGAATATTCTGTCACTAAAGATGTAACTTTTTGTCGGTGGTCCTTTATTAGTGTTGCTTATTTGTTGAGATTTGAGCTTTGAGCTTTGCGTTTTTTCTGTTATTCTGCCTGTCAGCCAATGTCAGTCAGTTCTCTGAGTTTTCCCAAGTTAACTGTCGGCCCCTTCTGCATCTGCCTGCTTTGTCATTGTTAGTATGTAGCCATTTAGAATAATCTGAAGTGTTTGTTGTGGGCGTATGATACTTAAAAAGGCCCCACATTTGTTCTGAGCCTTGTTTATTTTATGCATTTACTGCAAGCCCATTGCACAGCACCACCAGTAAATGTCTAACCCTAACCCAACCAGTTCTTCACATCATAGTCCAACCTGGGGGGGCTGTCAGTAAGCAGAAAAATACCCACTTTAGTGAGCAGTGTTTCATTGTAGATGGACATGTTGAACAGCTCTTAGTCTGAAGCATAAAGCAGCCTTCACCTTGCTCCTCCAGCCTTCAGGCTGCCACCCATGTTTGTGTGTGTGAGACAGAGATAAGAGGAGTTTGCTGTATTGCTCCAATGACTGAATCAACTGTAGCTGTTTCAGAAACCGTTCTAGGTAGTTTAAGGCACAGCAGGTCTGAATTGTGAATCAGGAAGTACGATATTATCCTCTGGGCCAGTGAGAGCTGACCCGCTCAGGCTGGAACACAGCACAGTTATCCTGTCTCATTACTGAAGCCACTGCTCTCACATTTAGCCTCGTTAGCCACTCCGAATGAACATCCAGCAGCCCAGTGGGGATTCAAGGGTTAATTGTGGCTCGTGTCAGAACTTGGACCTGGCCAGCTCAATAATGGGCTGCAGTTATTGGCTTGCTGGCTCTGTGTGTGTGTGTGTGTGTGTGTGTGTGCCTGTGTATGTGTGATTTTGGTGCTCATGTATGCACACATGTGCATTGGCTGTCTTCAGGTATTGGCTTTGGTGTTGACCCAGGGCCAGCTCTGCCTCTCCACGCTGTCTGTATTGACAGACGTCAGACTCCAGGGAAGAGTCCGAGGTCTGGAGGCCCTCCGCACACTGGAGACACACACCACTGCTGAACAGGACCTCCACCTCCACACAAGCATGCACACAAATGCACACATGTATCTTTCAGAGACGTGCACGAAAACGTACTCATATGTAAGAGTCCGCCTACGTGAACACACTTGACTTGACCCCCACCCCCAATCAACACCCCTCCCATCCTCACCAGCTCTATTCGTCACCATCAGCTCTTCATGGTCAACCCTTTGGGGGAATCTACCTACCTATTCATCCTTCTATCCTTCTATCTATCGACTGTGATGAATTGACCTAGGACCCCTCCGACCTCTGGAGACCCCCCCATGAGAGCCTTGTCTCCCATACCCTCTCCTCACCAGTCATGACTCTTCACTACCAGCAAATACTTCTATACCATCAACACCAACCCCCCAACCTATATTAGATATGCTTGACACAGCTACTGATATGGGACATGTGTCGGATATCTGCAAGCCAATCATGTGTGACAGCAATTAGTTTGGTTGTTTTCTTTTTTTATTTATTTGAGGGGGGGGGGGGTGTACGGGTTCCTGTCTAATCCCAAGAATTGGGCGATGCTTCCAACCGCCGTCCCCTACCCCTCCGCTGCCGGCATCACCTCCTTCGTCAGCAGCTTTGTAGAACTAAATCTTTATCTCGACACACAAACACACACACACACACACACACACACACACACAAACACTGTGTGATGCGTATGGGCATATATTGTATACCATACACATACACAAACAGGAAAAACTTGTGTCACTGTCACAAATAGGGCTTCAACTAATGATTATTTAATTATTTTCCTGATTAATCATGACAAAAAGAATCTCATCACATTTTTTTACTTGTTTCAACCACAACTTGGAAGACCACCAGATGTGGTTTAGAATTTGTGAAACACAGAGTAAAATGTCTCGTGTGTCTTGTGTTGAGATGTTTTTTGCTAAGCTGCATGTTTCAAGTTGAATAATTAACCTTCAAGTTCAGTGTTTGAAATGTAATAGAAAATAGTTTAATAAAAAAGAGGTAATAACTGCAATTTGCTTGTTTTGTCCAACCAACAGTCCAAACCCCAAAGATGTTCAGTTTACTGTCATGACAAACTGCCAAAACCAGTAAACATTTACATTTGAAGGGGTGGAAACAGGTAATTCTGGGTAATTCTGATAAATAGTGAATTGACTAATTGCTTCAGCTGTAGTTACACTGCTTTGCAACTGATCAATCTTTGATTTCACATCTCAGAATTGAACTTTAGGCTAAAGTATTGTATGAATTCACTCCACTCCATGAGCTCATTGACTGATAGTGGTGATTCCAGTACATTGAAATGTACTGACTTCACTCAGAACTTGTGCTGTTATAAATGATATGAGTAAGCTGTTGTAGCACAGCAGAAAGTCAGAGAGGAGATCATGATTTAGTGAACATAACTGGACTGAGCCTTTCTCTGTTCATGTTGCCATGCAGATGTTTTTTTTTAGCACTGTGTCAGTAGAAATATTCAGATTTTGACAGGTGGGTTTTATTTTTAAATTTATGAGCAGTTCATGAGGCTGTACTGTACTGTACTGTGTGTCACTCCGGTCCTTGAGCTGTATATTCTGAACAATAGGCCTGGGAGCTTGTATTTATGACTCTGCTGTTGCCTTAAGGCTGCTTAAAACACTCAGCAGGCTTTTTACTTTAATGAGGGCCAGGCCGTGCTACAGCACCCCGCTGCAGTGCACTCTGGTGTGTGTTGCACAGAGCGAACAGTGTGTGTCTGTGTGTGTAAAAGATATGGCTATATGCGTGTGGATGCATGTGTGTGTTGGAATGAGCGATCCAGTGTGTGTGTGTGTATGTGTGTGTGTGTGTGCTTGTGTGTCCTCAGTGTTTGTGGCTCTTACAGTGTCTGAAATGTCTGGCTGTAGTTTTAAATGCTACTGGCTTCAACTGAATAAGATGTCTTGGTGTGTGTGTGTGTGTGTGTGTGTGTGTGTGTGTGTGTGTGTGTGTGTGTGTGTGAGAGACTGTGTGTTTGATTGGTCCTGCGTAGGTGTAAAAGCATTGTGCATTTCTTTCTCGCTTTCTTACAATATGTTTTCTCAGAATTATCTCTTTTCCTTATCCCACTACCCACCCACCCACCCACCAACCCACCCACACACACACACACACACACACTCACACTCGCGCACACACACACACAACCATCTCTGTTGACAGGGTAAATTGTATGAAAAGCTTTTAAGGCAATTAGTGGATTGAGCCAGAGCCTTTCTTCCCATTCGCACTGTTCATTAGCAGCTCCTCCAGTCTCTGATATTACCATCACTCCAAGCTGGCATCAACACCACTCACTTCTTGTATGTTTTTTTTTTGTGTGTGTGTGTGTGTATTTGTGTGTGT
This sequence comes from Scomber japonicus, assembly GCF_027409825.1. Taxonomy (NCBI): domain Eukaryota; kingdom Metazoa; phylum Chordata; class Actinopteri; order Scombriformes; family Scombridae; genus Scomber; species Scomber japonicus. The sequence goes on along the minus strand of NC_070587.1, from coordinate 21,598,627 downwards.
GTGTGTGTGTGCGCAGATGTGTCTTTGCATGTCTGTCTGTCTGTATTTTACACATCTTCCCCGCTGAAACACAATTTCAAAGCACACAATTGCTAGAAAATAGATCCTCGCCGACTATTTTAATCCATTTGAATAAAAGCACAAAAGAGGAAGATCCGATGAGACACACAAAAAAATCATCATCGTAATGGCCATCGTTGCATTTCTTGCTTGATTATTTCTTTATCAGCCATTTATTTGTCCTGAGAAATGATCACGGTGATTAACTTTTCTATCTGTCAGCCTTTGCCTTTTTATGTTTTCCTAGTAGAAATGAACTGAAATTGGTTTTAAAGCTGAAATCCTACAACAGCTACAGCAGAGCATCCAGACTCCTGTGTGTCATGCCATCGCACCTTCTGGTTGTGTGTTGTGTGAACAGTTTTAACATATAACGGCACCTGAGTTGATATTAAAAAAAAACGACACCTGTAGGAGAGAACATGGATTTCTCCTTCAGGATATAAACACAACTCAAAAACACCAAATTGACATGCAGTTTCTCATTTTGATCATAATTAGCCACAAACACGTTTTAATTAAAGGTGCAAAAACAACCATCCGCCTCTCAATACTCTCCAATTTCATCAGACTGTCTGCAACGCTTAGCCACAACTTTCATTTTGTTACTTTAGAATAAACGTGTCCTTTAAATTCAGAGAATGTTTTTAATGAGACAAGTTTGAGTTTCCAAAAGGACACAATGTTATGAACCAAAGTATGCAGCACTGTCATCTGGAGGTATTTCCCTGCTTTTTTATGGCCACTAGGAGGCAGATAGTCTAGCACTGACTGAGCGTGTAAATCAACAAATATCTTGCTTCTGAAAATGATATTTTTTAAATATATAGACAGTAGTGAATGATCCATAGATGTAAATGTGGTGTACTTTGGTGTATTTATTATCACTTACACTGAATATACGCATTTGGTGTCACTATTACAGACCTTTTCTTCACTTTCTAAATGATTATGCTTTTCTTGAAATGATTTTTCTCCTACAACTGGACTTGGAAAGCAGAGTGTCCACTGCTTTCAGGTCAGCCTGCACTTAACCTTTAATCGACTCCCTTTCCCTCTGACTGATTGTGAGAGACTAAAAGACTGAACATTATGGATTTTATTACATAATAAAACTGATGTTTGAGTTTTTGTTTGAATTTTCTTTAGATATCTCAGAGCACATTCCTATCTGTATGTTTGCCTGCTGTTTCCTCAACTGTATTTAGCTGTGTGTGTGTGTGTGTGTGTGTGTGTGTGTGTGTGTGTGTGTGTGTGTGTGTGTGTGTTTCGGAGAGAGTTAATTATGTGGAACACTAGAGCGTCACTAGCTTTGAAGAGGGGAGAACCAAGAGCCGTACATTATTGATGAGTGACACACATTGCCAACACAGTCACAAACACAAACATGCATTTTTGGGCAACACGCACCATCGCACGCACACAAACTCAAGTGCACACATACGTACGCTCACACTCACAATCACACACACATAAATACTGTATATATTTGGCAATGATCCTTCCTCCAGCCCCGGAGTATTTAACAGCAGTTGCTGACATACTTACAGTACTAGCTATACATTAGGCTTCCAACATCTCTCTGTCTAGTCCATATGGGACTGTCATTGGCCCTGTACGCTACATTATTTAGCAGACAGAGTATTTGATCCCACAGCTAGAGCTGATCTCAGTCCATCATTAACGCTGAATTCGGCTGGAACCAGAACACGCTTTCATTACTGTATTACACACGCGCGCTCGTGCACGCACAAATGCACATACACACACTGTACATACACACACAGATTATGCCCTTATTATGATCTTCTTTGTAAGAATCCTTAAATTAATCATAGTGTGTTTATTTCCTCAGTCTAACTGTGCTGGTTTAGTTATGGCAACAAAACATATTTTCTCCTCACACATTAAAACCAGTTCTGTTGTTGATGATGTGTCACTCAAGCTGCTTCTTCCCACAGAGGGAACTGCTAAGATTGTTCAGAATTAAAGGTGTTGTATCACTTCACCTGCTCATGATTTAAGTTGTAGACTCTAATATTCTTTCTTTGGAAGAAATACAAAAAATGAAATATGAGGAAAATATAAAGATATTTTGAAACCCATGTTGAAACATTTTGAAATACTGTTATAGTTGGGAGATGTTTACAAAATACAGTTAACAAAAGTTAAATACTGATTTATTGTCTGTGTCCATGTCTGAGAGAGACCATTTTCTATCAGTGTACTAGATCTTTCTTCCAGCATGGGCCGGCCCGATAGCAACATAACTGCAACATCGCTCATTTGATTCCAGCCATGGAACCTTGTCATACCCATCTCTCCTGTCTACCTCTTCATTCTATAAAAGCATAATACCACCCCCCCCCCCTCCCCCCCCCAAAAAAAATCATTTTCAAGTGGCTCCTCTGAGCAACTTTTTAAGCTAATTGTTTTGTTTTTTTCAACCGCAAACTGTTAATCACCTCTTGTCAACTTGATTCTTCGCAGCAGGCAACTGTTTTTTGGTTGTTGTTTTTTTATTTTTAGAAAAAACTTTAATAAATCCATTTTGCACAACTTGCCCAGCATTGAGTTTCACTCCCATTCAAGCCTTGGAAGTACTCCAACATTAAATGAGCTAACATTATCCATGCTGAAGAAGAAACTAACTTTACTTAAAGAACCCTGCATGCTCAAAGTACCTCCTCCCACTTAGCTACCCTCTTGATACAAAGTTCAGTTTTTCCAAAAATGCTGCTGTGATAATGTCTCATGTTATAATGCAGCTTCACAAAAGTTAGGAAACATCTTAAAACAACAAACATGTATGCTGAATTAAAGAGATCACCCTCCGAGTATCATAAATATCACTTTATACAAGAATACACTCAAAGGTCTTCACTGGAGCACTTAACAGTCTTTCTTTTTAAAGCGGTATCCTTCACTGGTGTAGCTTTCTACTCCAGTTCAATAGCTGCTCACCCAGTCAGTGAAAACTAGGGACATATAGTTTTTTATAGAGGCATATTATGGTTTTATAGGGGTCAAAGGTCAAGCACTTATACTCTAGGCTCTGCCTGCAGATCGATACTGTATAGCACAGCCCAAGGAACACAAATATTGATTAATGAATATGCGTAAATCTCCTGTCACGATACATCTCTCTCACTCTCTCTCTAACACACACGCATGAGCATATAAAAATAATCACACATATGTATCTAGATGCTGGAAGGATACGCATGTATGCACACACATTCATTTTCACATGCTGAGAATGAAATAAAACCAGCATCTTCAGCACGTACTGTAGCAGAGAAGCTGTTGCCGGCAAAACATGTGTGCGTCTTTGTGTTTCTGTGTGTCTTCACGGTTACGGACCATTTCCCAATTCATGTACAGACAGTTAGAGACTCGAGGGATCAAACTGGTGCTATTGACCTTTTTCCTCCACTATTCAAAAAGCGTTTTGCATCAACCCTCGCCCTCTCCAGCACCAACCTTTGGCTTGTTACGTAACTCCAACAGAAAGAAAGTTATTTTAGGCCTTCAAATCCCTCCCAAAGCAAAAAAAACACTTCAATATGAATTTTCTTATTTGGCACATTAGCTTATTTCTCTGACAGATCAGCGATGGTTGGTAATAACACCATCCTTCTGTTATGTAACGCTGTGATGGAACTCCGATGTGAAACACAAACACAAGATGATTTAAAGATCGCCCCCTTGTCCCATCTTTAAACATTATTATACCATTAATAGTGATACCCTGGTGCAATTACTGTAAACAAATGAGGCAGCGCACCAGATGATTGGTAGTCTGCATCTCGCTCCATCTTTCAGTGAAACATACATAACAGTGACTCGTGTTAACATTTTTATTTTTCCACGGGGGAGAAAGTTGGGACACCAGTTAGACTGTTTTCAGCTTGATAAGCCAGCAATATTGTCAGTATTTATTTATTTTTTCCCCCAAAATGGAAACTTTGAGATGTAGTGGAAGGTTTCACCATCGCTCAGCTGAATTGACTAGTAACATCCAATCATTTTCACACACCGACTGCTGATATCTTAATGCAGTTTTCCTGCCTCAGCTCTCAAACTCCTCCTTATGTGTTAAGAGTTTGGTATTGTTGATTTTCATTAGATACAGTATATGTGTTTGGTAAGGGGGTGTTAAGTCTCCTCGCAGAACCCTGATTGCGTCTTGGATTTTTCGAGAGCTCCTTCAACTAACAAAGCCTGGTACATCTAACTACAGTGTATGACCATTTGCTATTGTAATTGGTCACCACTTTGCCATGTCTGTGATTGAACTTACAAAGACCACATTGCTTATAAACGCTGTTGCTTTTTGTAATGTTAAGTTGTGAATATAGATCTTTTTTTTTACATCTTCCTCATTCATTCTAACCTACAAAGTTAAAAATACACAGGTTTAAATAGATCTAAAGAGGGTAATGCTCAGTGAAAACAGCTGCACACTGAGATGAAGTGGTTTGAGATTATAGTCTTGAATTATCCAGTGTTAGCGAGAGTCATTTTGCTACTTTAAGCTTCTGCTACTCTCACGAATTCAACGTTAAAGGTTCATTTGCGTCAGAAACAGCGTCTTCTTCCTGTTCAAACTAAAGAAATCCAGCAGGTTTCCTACTCGCGACAAATATCTCTGATGTAATGTGGCAATGATCCACTGATACTAAAATACAAGACATAGTTTCACCTGACAAGGGGTCAAAAGTAAAGCTAAAGACCTGATGCTAAAGTAAATTCCTTCTATTGGCTGGCACAGATAACAGCAGGGGATACAGAAAACTCACTATCCTTTAATACTTTACCCTCAGCTGTAGCCTTTGCTTCATAGCAAGGACAAATTCCCCCCTCCTACCTTTCCCCTCTACCTTTTTACTCTCTATCAACATGATGACATTGTGCATGTGCGTGCGTGCGTGTACGTGTGTGTGTGTGTGTGTGTGTGTGTGTATATATTACACAACTGTACAGCTCCTCTTGACTTATTGAAAAAGGAGACTTGACTTCTGAGGGCCCTGTGGTGCGTCTGAAGTCTTCTAAGCTGCTGACCTCACAGAGCTGCTGCGTGGATGAGACGCCTTTGGATTCATTCTTTCTCTCTCTCTCTCTCTCTCTCTCCCTCTCTCTCTGTATCTCTCTCTCTCTGTTTCACTCTTTACCCTTTTGTTTCAAAACAAGACTGAAGCCGAGCATTGTGGAGGGTATTTAATGCCCCTCGCTCTCCGTCTTTGTCTTTTGCTCTTTTTATCGCCTGCCTATCTCTCACTCGCTCGCGCTGTCACCGATCTCACTAAACCGGGGTGACATGACCGGTCCTGGGTTGCCATGGTAACAGTCCCACTGGTATGGCGACGGTGGCGATGGCAGCATTCAACGGGTCTGCGTGTGCGCTCGCAAGTGTGTATCTCTGCGTTTCTGTTCTCAGGGGTGCGAGTTGCCAAGTGGAGACGGAGTGTGTAGTCGTGTGTGTTCCTATGTCTGTGAATGTGTGTTAAAGTGTGATCGTGTGTGTGTGTGTGTGCGTGCAGGCGTGTTGCGTTGCGGCCTCCTGCAGATGTTCTGTGGCCCTAGTGCCTCCTGCCAGCTGCTCCGCCCCCAGAACACACACACACACACACACATGCACACACACACACACACATCATACACAGTCATACACACACATACACACTCTCTCCTCTTAATTAAGAACCCTGTGCCATGGTGGGCGACTCAACGGGGGCATGATGGCACACACATACACACACACCAGCACAGCTCAACGGTGTGTCTATTAGCTGTTTTTTTTTTTGTTTGTTTGGTTTTTTTTTGGTTGTACCCATGTGGTGGGGTGGAGGGGGGGCCCTGATCCACTAGTGTTGCCCTTGAAGCCCTGTGGTCTTGGTAGAGGAGGCGCTGGTCGGTAAACAAGGAGCTAATCAAGCCTGTGTCTAATACACACACACACACACACACACACACACACACACACACACACTTTCTCTCTCTCTCAAGGAAACACCACAGGCAGGACAACTGACACTAACAGAATGTATCCCACTCTACAGAGAGTATGGAGAGGAGGAGGAGGAGGAGGAGGAGGAAGAGCATGGGGAAATAGCTAGGAGATAGGGGCAAGAAAGAGGAGGCAGGAGGGGGAGGTGGAGAAAAAAGGTGGAGGTGGGACAACCAAAGTAGACGGGGGGAGAAAGTGGGGATTTTTGAGAAAGTTCAAGAGGTTAAGGAGGAGTGAAGAGGCAACAAAGTGGCAGGGTCAACTCCACCCTGTCGTCCCAATATCGTCACTTTTGGCTCCAAAAATCCAAGATGGCAACAGTCAAAATGCAAACTCAAGGCTTCAAAACAAGAGTCCACAAACTAATGGGTGATGTCAGGGTAGAAAAATCTGTGGTTCAGACCATTATCAGCACTATGTGAAAAAACTAAACCCCCACAAATGTGGTATAATATTTTTTCCTGATTGCACAAAATAGCAAAAGTCAACTGAAGCCAACTGCTGTGGTAACCGCCATAAAAAAATTACTTTAACCTCAGATGTTAAAAACTCCTGCAGGTCAAACTGTACTAATGAAACACTTTTAGGTCTGACTGACATTCTAACTCTTTAAACAGACTTTAGGACACTCACTAGCAGTTTAACAGCTCCTCTTTATCCATTCTAAAGATGCGATATTGTCAACATGACATTTTCTATATAAGGCGATCACACTTTTTCAGACATATGTCCAGAACAAACAATATATAAATACAAATATTTGGGCTTATATAGTAAACTTTTCTGATGTGTCAATTCCTGTAGTAGTGTGTTCTTTATAGGCTCTGTAGTCTATGTGTGTCTTTACTCCACTGTTTGCATTAGGAGGTGACTTTGCAGCGGTAATATTGGTCAGCATTTCGGCAGCACGTCATTCTTTATTTCAAGCCTGAGAGAATAACTAATGTCCCGTCACTTGAGCCGCTCACTCAGTGGTGAAGCAGTGATCAGTTTGACTGTGGGCGTGATGTGATTGTGTTACCGCGGTAATGCCGTACCCACCGCAGCTCAAGGTAGACTGATAACTTTCTGGACTCATTACGTACTCACTTACTGTCTCATTACGTATTAGAGCTGTCCAGTGTTTGGTGTGTGATTAGCCACAATTGTATGTGATCCTCTCACTGGTTTGTGAACACCAATTCTGAAACCATATGTTCACAACTCACAGCTCTCTCGTGTCGTTTCCTGTCATCTCCACTCTGTCCACTATCAAATAAAAACACAAAATGCCTCAAACACACACACACACACACACACACACACACACACACACACACACACACACACACACACACACACACACACACACACACACACACATACACACACTAAAAAACAGACTGTCATGAGTCACATGATGTACCCATTATGATATAAAGTTCATCATTATGCATGGGTTGATAGATAGAAGAGTACATAGATATGGTCTATAAACAGAAATGTTTGAGTCTCTGTCGAAAAATTGTTATTTTTTGTTTCTATTCCATTTAATGAACATGGACAGTACATACTGTTGGTACATATCTCATCAACAGCACACTGTTTTGACAGTCTTTGACAGTCATTCAAATTCATTGTGATCTCACTTCCCATCAAGTAATTCTTTGTATAAACAATAAGCAAAACTTGAAAAACTTAAAATTTTCATCATGAAAATAACCGTTTAAGTACAGCAGCAGTTTCTCCATCACATATTTTCATTTGCTTTGTAAAGTACTTAAAACATATTGGACAATGCCAATTATAATCATCAATTTTAGCAAGTACAACACATCTATTTAACAAATATTAGCCAAATAAATATGATTTTTTTTGTTTCAAAAATATCAATTTAACACTAGATCCTAAATATCATACCTGCAGGAAATGCAGCAGCATGTTATAGCAGCTCAGAGACAAGCAAAAGACACAACATACACAACTATTTGAATGAAATAAATGACAAATAAGAGAGCTGACCTTAATGAACAATATCATATCTTACACTATATAAGTCCAAACATTTGCACAATAAGTCCAATAATGCAACTCCATCAGCCCTGATGTGTAAACTGTAAAGTGTACTATATGTATGAGTGTGGATAATAAATACATTATACATGATAATATAGTTAAGTATGTTATCTATGTGCAGTGTATTTACTATACAGTGATAATACAGTGCTATGAAGAATGTACAATAGAAATGAAAGAATACTAGGATATAGCTCATAATATAACAATGGTAACATGTATAGGATATCTTGAAAAGTCTGAACAATAATTGAAATTGATTAATTACTAAATCTAAGAGTTTTACATTTAATTATGAATATTTTCTGTTAACTACTAAAAGGGATTGTTGCAACAACAGGTTGTGCATGCAGGAGAATTTTTTATCATCTTTTTTGTGCAGGACGTATGAATGTTTTTCAGTTTCTTAATTGACTGATAAAAGCTCACGGAATTCTACATTTGCATAGAGTTTTTTGAGCGTTCGAAAAGGTTGTGTTAACATCTGGAAAGCAGGTTAAATGTTGTCAAAATGCTCATCTTGTGACTCTCCTCTTGTATGTTCCTCTGTATTCTGCCCTCAGTCCCTGCTCATCTTGACTCTGCTTTAATGTTTGTCTTAGTCTCATGTAATTTACTATCACTTAGACCTGCTGCTCTTCATGCTCCTTATTATCTCCTCCTTTCTACGTTTTTTCCCTCTGGTCTCTTTTTAACCTCATCCATCCCTTTAATTTCTCTGTTCTCTCTCCATCACTGTCTCTCTCTCTCTCTCTCTCCCTCTCTCTCTCTTTCTCTCTCTCTCTCTCTCTCTCTCTCTCTCTCTCTCTCTCTCTCTCACTCTCTCTCTCTCTCTCTCTCCCTCCCTCTCCCTCCCTCCCTCCTCTGCTCTGTCATCACCTCTCCTCTTCTTCCTAACACACCCGGACAAGACAGAACACAGCGGATAGTTAATAATTCTCTAATTTCCGCTCTTCACGGCGTGTAGAAGGTGTCGCAGATAACCTGATTTATCAGACGGCTATTAGAATGTGAATCAGGGGTATTAAAACAATGGACATTAACGTGCACATTGTTTAAACAACGCCACGGGACTAATGGATTTCAAAATGAATTTGTCAACACCGTTCTCCATGAATATAATTAGTCAGATGAGAGCGAAGCAGTGAAGTAGACCGGAGGAGTTAGGAAGTAGTTTAGCTGGATGAAAAAGGAAGTTATACATAAAGACAGTGCAGCAGGGAGCTATGAGGAATTTAATAGATGGAGAAATATACTCTGGGTTCTGCGACTGATGTGTGTCGAGTAATGCTGATGGAGATGAATGGGATTATGAGTGAATATGGCAAACAGAGAGAGAAAATCACCTCCTTTTTCCCCCCAACGGTCCTCCATTTTCTGAAATATAAACAACTTATTAGACATGCTGAATAATGCCAACACCGGAGCCGGGCCATTAAGTTGTGGAGTTGACATCCTATATTGTTTCCAGTCGTTTAATTTTTCAAGATTTTTAACGTCACGGCGAATGAATGTGTACAAGCAGCAGCAGGAGACATGATAATAACTTTTCAGAAGGAGTCTGCATATTTATCTGTGGCACTTATACACAAAATCAAACAACACAGGAGTGCTATAGAAAGGAAAGTGATAATTACTGCACATAGCCTTGTTTTCATCCCTGTTAGTTTGTTACATTTTGTGTCTGTAGGAAATCTGAGGCTTGTGATATTCTTTATTTCTCTCATTGTCATCAAATCCCACTAAAAGCCTAAAACCAACAATGAACTGATCCTATAATAATTGTTGTCTGTAGCTAAATCCTACTTAATGTATAGCTTATACCTCTGTGCTACTGTATAGAGCTCCATTGTATTAAAAACACATCAATGGGCTACACGATTCATCCTTCATCACCATCACCATGGTGCGTGGGTACTATATTAGAGTCAGTTGCATATTCATCCACAACTGAAAATAGTTCCCAATAAGTTCAGTTGTTTACTGTAAAGTTGGCTAAAACCTACAGAGCCCTGCAGTTTGTTTAGCTTTTACTGAGCTTTTTTATTTTCCTTCTAAAACTAAACTACATATTCATTGTTAATGGTTTATATCCTTAGATGGAATTAGAACAACACCAGGCTTATCCTTTAAATAACTTCTATATGTCCATGAAATTTGGACAGGTGGTACTTGAGCCAGGGAATACTGGATTAGATTATGAGGATTTGGTAATTAGACAGTAACCGTTGACATCTAATTTATGACAATTATTCTCCTTATAGAGTTGAATGGAAATTCAATAGCAGTTTTCATAGGGACTTTTTTCTTCAGTAGAAAGTAACTCTGATTACCATTCACAGGGAGCTATGTGGATTATCCATTGTAGCCATTACTTTGTTTCTTGTTTAGGTTTTTTAAGTGCATTTTTTTTAATTCTTTGAGCACCACAAACAAAATAATATTAATCTCCATTGTATTATAGTAGACTGAGACCTTAAACCAGGCAACTAAAACTAAAAGCATTAGAGGTGTGCGAGAAAATATGATTGCTTATGTTGTTGTAATTTTGGTGTTAAAAAAAACTCCAAAGTACAACCTAAGGGGTGGTGCTCGAGTAATTTGGATGTAGCAATTTCATTTCAAATCTGTCTGGAGGGGTTGAAAGATCAATCAAAGTAATTGAAATGATATGCAATATAATACATAAGTTTCAACAGTGCATACTCTAATGCTACTTTAGAAATGAGTAATATGAACACTTTGCACACGGCTTAATGCCCAATCGTGCTCCAATCTGTACTGACTGAGGATGGATGCCGTCTAGATTTCACTAGTTTTTTGCCACACTGCACTGGCTTCCTGTTTGAAGTCATGATTCAGTAATTTGATGCCTCGTTGATGCCAGAACAGCCAACGTTACAGATGAGTGTTTTGTTTTACTTACTTGGCTTCTTCTGGCTCGATGCCACTCCCCATGAATCACTATCTTGTGTACGTAGGCGTGTGGTACTGTGTAGGAGTGAATACAATAACATTTCAAGTTATGCAAACCTGATGACTGACAGAAACATTTTCATTATCTGGTTAAAAAAAGTTTGATGAATTTTTATTTAAATGTTGAATATTGTAAGTTTAAATGGTTGTGACAGCTCACAGCACACTGAAACCCGCACCATGAGAAAACAGAGATATTTCTCTAAAGTGGACATTTCCATTGAAGGAGCTAAAGTCCCAACACACACACACACACACACACACACACACACAAACTCCCTCTGCCACCTCCAGCTCCGTGTCTCTGTCCACCGCAGGAGGAAAGCTGGCCGCTGGGCAGACAGGGCAGCAGGGTGTGGTGGGGGGTGGCGGGGCTGTGGGTGAATGGGTGCAGCTTGAATACTAATGCCCCACTTTAGAAGTCAATCTCTTCTCCATCCCCGCATCCCCTCTGCTCTGTCCCTTTCTCTCCCCGCATCTTTTCCTCACCGTCATTTCCCTTCAGTCTTCTCTCAAGCTCCTTCTTTCATTTCTTTCATGTCTCTTTTTTTTCTCAACTCCCCTCTCTCCCTCCCTCCCCTCTCTTCCTTCCAGCTTGTCTCCCCTGCCTTCTCACTCCTGCCCTCTCCTGTTTTTTTTCTCCCTGTTCCAGGCTCTCCATCACCCACGTTCCCTCTATCGCTCATCAAACTCTGACTTCTCCCCAAGATCTCTCTCTTTGCCATTCACTTTTTAATCCCACACACACACATACGCACACACACACACACACACACACACACACACATACATACACACACATCCCCGACAAAGCCAGCTAATTACAGGCAAGTGTCCACTCCAGCCCTTCTTAAATACCGAGCTGATTAATGAGATGAGACGGAGGTGTAGGGCCAGGAAGTCTCACCCTCAGCGGGTGGTGATACACACCCCTGTCTCTCTGTAGCTCTCTCTCACACACACATACACACCTTTCCTTTTCTTCTTCACACTTGCAAACGCAAATTATCAGCCGTGTGCAGCTTCATTACAGGAATATTGGTATCAGTGTTTTATGGCTTACCTTCTCTGCGCGTCTTAGCCTCACCTTTACTCCATCTTTCAGAAGCAGAGGCAGCCCCTTTGACTCTCGCTGAGGTTTTTTTTTTGTACAGTAAGAGCTAAGCTTCGCAGCAACAACCAGCCAGTGGGGTTTGGGGGGGTGGGAGGGTGGGGAAGGGGCCCAGGTGTAGTCGGAGGCCTCCTCTGAAGTGATGTCGACTCATTTTCTCAGCGGCAGCTCAGGCACGACTCGCCGTCGGCTCAAAATGGCCTCCGACACATCTCTGTGTCTGATTTGTGTGTGTGTTTGACCCTGAGGACCGGCGTGAATGCTGCGGGAGCAAGGAGATAGAGTGCAGCTGCTGCCGCTGAATGCTGACACACATGCAGAGCAGCAACACACACTCGCACAATCACAATCTAGACTGGGTCAGCCAGGTTCAAAGCATTTGTATTCATGGAAGGTTTTGCATTGGCTCCACCACCTACAGCGTTCCATCTAACTGTGGGACGTGGCTCTCTACTTTCACACTCAGAAGACCTTGGACTGTGTTGGAGTGTGTTTACGGCTGTATTTATGGCAGTACGGTGCTACCTGAGTGAGTGCACCTGGCTGAATGCATTTTTCCACTCCGATCATCCTTGTAAATATTTGAAGGTGCAGCGCTTTGATGCTCAAACTGACCCTCATGACACACCAGATCAGATGTGCTCGTGTTTGTGCACTTGTCAATCCAGATATCAATCACACACACACACACACACACACACACACACACACACACACACACACACACACACACACACACACACACACACACACACACACTCTAACAAGCTGTAGAGATGTTCTTCTAGTTGGCAGAGACATTACACAGTACCGTACATGTGTATTATCAAGGTGATTACCAACACACCTAACATCATCATTGTTACTCACTATTACGAGTGTGACACATAGTCAGAAGGTGGGTTGGGTGCAGATTTAACAATTCCAGTCATCCTTCCTCTCCCTCTGCTTTCTCTTTAGTTAGTCTTCTTTCTTCCATCCTTTGCTCACTTGTTACTTCCCTCCTGAGCAGCTTGACATTAATTCCCAAAGATGTCTCCATCGCAACCTTGCAGAAATGACAGTGTCACCTTTTTAAACACTGACGTGACTGTGATGGTCTTTGTGTGAGGGTCTGACTGCTCACACACACACACACACACACACACACACACACACACACACACAAATGAACATGCATGAATGAGACTGGAGATATGCTTGCTTTATAACCACACATTCGTGTAGACAATGGAATTGTTGAAGTAGTTGTTTATGTGCTTTGCATGTTACTGGAGGATCCCACTAGAGGGCTCACCACAGAACAGAGGGATATAAATAGAATATAATCTATATATAGATATGACTGATGTAAACAATAAACACTCAAAGAGGTTACAGTCTTGGTCTTGTTTCTATTATTTCTATCTAGCTATCTAGCTCTATTCTGACAAGCATATTTGTCACTGTGCAGCAACAATGACACGTTGCACAGATGCTTGTAGTTGTGAACTGAGTCTATTAACTTGTCTTCAAAACTTTCTGCCATTGTTGTAGCTGCTGACATGCATACTGACCCTGGACCCTTTCACATTCCCACTACTTTTCATGTGCATATTGCATTCTGTGAAGGCATAGCATTCATTTTTGAGGTTGTGTACAACCAATGCCTCAAACAGAGGCAGGATTCTTCAGGCAACCATTATGCACACATAGTTAAAAGCAAGTATATCTCTGGTTTTAGCATCTTTCTTATAATTGAGTCAGAACAAAGATGAACTCTTAGAAAAGCAGGCTGCTTTGCTTTTTGCAAAAAGCATTTCTTTTCACGTAACAGCAGTCATCCACTGATTTTATAACTCCATTTATTTATTAAATAGACACATACTAAAAAGTCAATTCTAACAGGACATTTTGTCTTATATTCATGATTTAAATTTTGTCTTTAAACACTTGAACATTTTTCCCAAATTGGTATGTTAATGAGATGTCATATTTAGTCACAGGCATCTATTAGACAAATGTGATTGATTGATTAATTGATTAGTACTTTTAATGACAAAACATACTTGGAGTGTATTGGTGGTGCAGGAGTAAAGTTCCCATCCCAGCTCGGTTGTGCATACATAAGCAGGCCTACATGACCATGCCTACATGACCATGTAGAGGAGTTAGGAGGTTTATTGATTTGTTTCATTTGCTGATTTTGTAGTTGTTGTTCCTGTTTGCTCTCCTGCTGAGGCTTATATCTGACTGGTGAGACAAAGCAAGAACATACATGTAATCATCTATAAATGATGCAGAAACTTACGATAAGTTTGAAACCTTATTGCGTAGGAGGAAGTGTGTCTGCGTTAAAGAAAATACAAAGCGGTGGAGGAGGAGAGAATAAAGCATCAGTGTTTATGCAGAGGATGAAACACGCTGACCCGGTGTGGCATGGCACAGCATGGCACAGCATGGCACAGCATGGCAAGCTCCAATGAGGCTTCACCCACCCAGGGCTCCATCCTGCCTAAGCTCAACACAATCAGGCCTAGACGGTGAAACCGACTGCAGGTTACCATGACAACCCGGAGGCACTGCCTGCATGGGACAAAGGCTGGCAGGTCCCGTGTGTGTGTGTGTGTGTGTGTCTGTGTCTGTGATTGAGAGAGAGCGAGTGAGTGATGTGTGGCAGAGCAGGCGTGGCCCTCCCGGGGCCCTCATTCGTTTGTCTCTCGCTGAGACCACAGGAGCCCTGATGCAGCAGAGATGGAGGAGGAGGTGGTGGTGGTGGAGGTTGGGGTGAGGAGAAGGAGAGGAGCGAGGAGGGGGGCCAGTGAAAGAAAGGGAACCAAAAGCAGAGGACTGGAGAGTGAGGGAAAGAATAAGAAATCAAAAAAGAGCGACGGAGAAAAATCGTAAATCTTGGGGACTACAGATTACTTTGTCCCATTTGTTCATTCATTTATCCATCAGTCATGTGCAATACATCATACGCCAAAGCTTTGGTCTTGACAAAACACACTACTACTCTGGCAAATTAATTACTCCAATTAGGAGGCCACTCAAAATCCAAAGTTTTAATAAGCTGTCTACCACACTGCAAGTTCAAATGACATGAAACAGCAGCACTCTCATGACTATGCAGCTCCAAAAAATTGAAACAATGAGCACACACATTTACTGCACCAAAACCATTAAAAGTGGGGGATTGATCATTTAAACTTCTTTGTCACAAGCATCAAATGTCTCACGGTTCCTCCCTCCCTAAATGTGGTGGCAATTTAACATGTCGGTCTCATGTCTGAATAAGTGCCCGAATACATTTACCCAAAAGTTACAACAGCAATCTCACAAGGTTTTAACATTCCTGTAACACTTTCAACATGGTGCAAGTCTGAACTGAGTGCTGTCAGAGAAATACAATGCACATCTTGTTGGTTTTATTAGCAGCATGCTATAGATGTTTGAAGAAAATGAAATCAGTTTATTGACCATGAAACACTGCAAATGATCTCATTTCTTATCAATCTATAAACATTTTTCCTCTCTTAGTGCGTAAACAAAAGAAAGGTAGAAAAAGCCCAGTAAAAATCCAACCAGCTCTCTCCCCAGTATGTTTTCAGTTTCCATTCAACAGCATTGATGATTAAATGTATATCCTTATATAAACCTTGTGAGGAAACAGTAATTAAAGACCCAACTAAAAGAGCAACATAAAAGACTGTAAAAGCAGTTTCAACTCTGTTTCACCTGTGACCACACCGATGGATGCTGTTCATGAGAAAAATAACTTACTACCCATCAGTGATGAAGCCAGTGCAAGAACAGAGAGTCTCTTCTATTTTCATATCACTCTCCAGCTCACCACTGCTCTCTCTCCCTGTCTTCTGTCTGCTCTCTCTTGCACTTGATTGGCTCATCCTATAAATGTCCCCTCATGTCTGAATAAAGCTATAAAGAATATTTACGTAATGGGCATCCACTGTATGTCTGTATTTCAGGAAACCATTACTTTAACGCCTTGATAAAGGCAGCAATGTCATGCATGCACTGTCTATGTAATCTTAATTTTTACTAAAGTATATGTTGTTGTTGTTATTTTCAGGTATTGATCACACTAACAAGGACCTGAAGAAAAACTTTGTGAGTATTCTTTAATGTCTATTTGATCCTTGAACAATAACTGATCTCCATCAAATCTAATTAAAGCTCCAGTTACCTCCATCTCAGTTACAGTTAAGAAGCTTCATGTAATACGCATATTTTTTACTCCATTGTCTTTTTCCTGTAGTATATCCTTCCATGAGTGCTATTTGACTGCACAAATACTCACTTTTCATTGGACAGAAATCTATGCATTGACTTTCTCTTAAACTTCTCTATTACCTAAAACCTATGACAATAAAACTTTAATTTACTGATAAAGCTGTTTCATTCTGTCAGGCTAGTGTTACACTGGCTAGCTATAAAACATATGTGGAGTGGCAGTGTTGTTTGCTGCTGCCTTGTCATTTATAATCCTATAGGCAGTTTGAAGCCGGCAGGCCAACTTGTACTTTGTCAGAGCAGATTGTCTGGCATGGATAAGCCTGGCTAGAAAGAGAGAGAGATACATAATTGCTCTTGTACATTTTGCTGCCAAGACATCCTCCTCCCCGTCATGCATATATACACTGGCAAACAAGTCATTCAAACATGTTCTCATTTATGAGGCGCACACATAAACCACACACTAGCACAGATACAGTCACGGGCATCTCCTCAGTGACAGTGATTGCCGTCAGTCAGAGGAAATATGTTGACAGACTAATTCAAGTGGCCATATCAAAAGTTTTTCATTGGATACATTCATTTCCTGACGTGTCATTCTTATATGTAATGTTGAGAGTTACGTTGTCTTACACCGCGCTTCATTTGTTCTCTGTCTGTCATACAGGAGGCCCGCGCCAGTTCTGACCTGTGTGCTTCACACGGTCTGTCTCATGATCCCATGCCTGTCAGAGATGAAGAGAACAGGTAATGACTGATGTTTGGTTGTTTTCTTAGGGAGACTCAATCAAATGACGTTTTGCTCAAGCCCTCCTTCCAACAGTGACCATTCATACTGTATCTTAGCAACCATAGCTAGGCAGAGCAGGTTTGTCAAGTTTTGGATTTGTACACATGCCGATACAACATGTATGAGACTGTAGAGCGTCTCTAGTTAGTTAGTTAGTTTGTTATTGTCAACATTGTGGAAAATGGTTAAGAGCAATACAGAGCAATGGTGAGAACTAACAGCAAGGACACAAACAATAAGATTTAAAATATATACATACAGTAAAAAAAAATCTAAATAAATATAAAGGTGGCATTGAAGATGACAATATGTTCATCATTATAGGTTCTTCAAGGAATTAGCTTTTCAAAAACTTTAAGCACAAGAGCAGAGGGGCAAGGAATGGATTAAACACTGTTCTTCATGCTCTGATATAACCTGTTATCGTTAGCATGACCAGCTAACTAGCTTTCTGCCCACGCACAGTAGTAACATAATGAATTGTTACTTTTGAGGCCAAGGTGCATTAATTAGCAGCTGCCTACATCTTGTGAGGTTACAACAAAACGTGTTCATAATAGCATGCCCACTGAGTAGTATTTCTTCACATGTGGAAGCTAGTTCGTCCATAGCTGTGTTAGCAGCTCTGCTCTGCTCTTTAGTGGCTGTGGAGAAGTTAACATTCCTGCAAACCATGAGCAAAATGGAGACAGCATTGTGTTCACTCAACACATCAATTAGTCCTTATCTTAAAAGCTCTCTTAAAAATAGAGCAGAAATGAACCTCTGTCTCATTTGTCCAAGTATGTAAACTAAGTAACCAAACATGGTTATTTTAGAATGAAATAAGGATAACCGTAAAACATTCAAAAGTGTTTCAACCAACTCACAGAGTTAATGTTAGCTTGATAAGCTAGCTACGGCTGATAAGATCTGCTAGAGACAATAATTTTAGCAGGCAACAATGGGAAAGCTGCTTTTGTCTGAAATCACTGTCCATTGTTCATAAAATTACAATGAATGTAAGTGATGAATCTGCCACCTTTATTATTGAAAACTGTATATGTGTTGTGTGAGAAAGGAAAGCCTGACAGGTGTAGCAACAGTAATTAAGCAGGCTAGGACTTGGCACACTGGCAATATGCCCACGGACAGATGTTGCCCTCACACAAGGTGATATCACAATACTTTGTCATGGTAAAAAAAAATTAAAGGAGATGTTGAAAATGTACCGTATGTAATAATGATAATAATAACAATGATAATAATAATGCATTTTTTAAAGGCGCCTTTGAAAGCACTCAAGGACACCTTACAAGGCACATATAACACAACAACAGTACATCAAACAATATAAATCAGGTAACATTTAGTGCAAAGATAAAGAATAAATATACACTATGATATGTCAGGTGTCAAGCTAATGAATATTACGTGTGGAAATTAGCATGGTTTCTTTGATTTTAGTTGCATTTTTCCTGCAGCTTAGTATTTGTCTTTAGTATTCTGTGCCAATCTTAAGATCAGTAAGTACATCATTGTCTGTCCTGGCTTATTCTGGGATGTGCTCAAGTAAACACATCCAAAAAAAAAAAAAAAAAAGAAGAAGAAAAAACTCATCTCTGCATATTTACTCTCAGTATGTGGCTAACATCCTATTCCACCTGTGTTTCAGTCACGGTACCCGGTGTGCTGGGGAAGTTGCCATGGAGGCCAACAACTCCTACTGCGGTGTGGGCATTGCCTTCAATGCCAGGATCGGAGGTGAGCAAAACAATACAGCCTTATAGAGAAGGTGGGAGGCAGTGCATCGTGGGTGTACTGCAGTGGCCAGGATTATGACATGGCATGAGAAAGAAGCCTTTCCAGAAACACTTGTTCTAGTCCAGTAATATTTTTCTCATAGACTAGGCAGCATTTTACGACAATGTAATGAAATAGCAGAAAAATCACTCATTTACATGTCTGTACAGTGAAAAAAGCAACTGTGATGTGGAGAGTAAATGCCTGAATGGGAAGGAGGTGTATTTTGTTTGTGAGGTAGAGTTGTTACTTTCCCCTTCTGAATCAAAGCAAAGGGCTTAAATCAATAGATATATCAGACCTGCTTTAACTTTATAGGGCCTCATTTTACCTCCAGAAAATTGAGAAAAACGCATTTAATGATTTCAAACTCAAATTTATTGCCCCCACACTCTGCAGCGATTAGTGTTCCAAAAACACAAAACATTTCACACACAGTGCAGTTATTTTTTATGTTGAATCATTTTTAAGTGGAAACAACAGCATTTCACAACTCAGTATGACATCGCAAATTATGGTTTATCTAAATGCCGTTGTCATATTTGGTTTGGACAGAAGTGGGAATTTCATGGTTTGTTAGCTGTAAGCAGTCTTTCATTGCAGTTTGCTGCTAGAAATGGCCTCATCAATAGTTTTCATTGAAATATATACAATTATTTTGAAAAAAGAAGACTGTGATTGTATATAATTTATAGCTATTCACATGCAGCTATTGTGCAGTTTGTGTGTTTGGCTTAGTGTTTGTGTGAATATGACAGAATACACAGTGACTGGCTGCTACTGAGCCATGCTGACCCTATTTAACAGCTCATTTTTAGTGGGAGCTTCAGTAATGGCTTTTTTAGTGTTGGTTGTAACATTGGCGAGGGATGAATGAACCGAATGCACATGATAGCCCATTTTCTGTTGCAAAATCAAAGATTTTTTATAGGATACACTAAGAGTGCTATAAAGCACCGGTTAATGAGGAGTACATGATGTGTTTGTAGAAGAACATTTTCCACTGCACTCAAAGATTTGCACGTCTCAAAAACCAATACATTCAGACAGAGGCGCCATCAGCATGAAACATGGATGTTGAGAAGAGAAATCCCTTGGCTGAACCCTGACATTTGAACCCTGCTCTGTGATATTTAACCTTTGACCCTCCCTCATTCGTCAGAGGCTGATGAGAAGGGGGGATATACACGAGACAAGACCAGGAATCTCTTATCACTGTTAAGTCTTAATTTCACCTTTCTGAGTCTATTTTATCTCAACTCATAAACAGAATCTGGCACGTAGGAGATGAAGGGGCAAGACCCAAATGAAAGATGCATGTTGAACCACTGGGTGCTGTTGAGACCTATGCTCACTTTCTGACAACCAGGAATAACTAAGCATAGTTTTCTGCCTCTGGGTTTGCTTCTGCTTTGGAAATTTACTCGAAAATTCTCAGTGCATTTATGTAGCCTTGTTAGATTTGATTTAGTTTTTGAATGTATGGAGGAACGTCAACAGAAAGAAGGCAAATTAATGTAGATAAATCAGCTTGAATTGATGTAGCCTACACTGCTTTTTCCCACAAATGGTAACATGATGCACTATATACAAGACAATCAGAAAAAGGTAAAAAATTCACACAAAATAACCAATTCAGAAGTAGAGCAGGTCTAGACAGTACTATTTAGATCCACCATACAAACTATATTTTGATATATTCTGTTGGGAGGCTTTAAACTTCTATCAACCACAAGTGAGACAGGTGTGATAGTGTAATGAAGGGCACAGTTTAATCCATTTTGTTGAGTTTTAATCAGTGCCAGCAGACATGTAGAAAACACAGTACAGTAGCTAAGACCAACAGCTGGGGAGCTCATTGATCATAATGGGCGAGTGTCAGCTTTAGCAAAGACTTGAATTCATTAACTCATTTTGGAACCGGCTAATCTATCTAGCAATTTTCTGCCAGTCATCTAGGGCCTGGTCACATTAATTGATTAATTGTTTTACTAGAAATAATTGTTATATACAGGTGGGAAGTACAGTACTGACAAAAATGTGATAACAATGTCAGTAAGTTCATGTGCTTAATAAATGATTGTAGTCCTTTTTCTCCTTACTGGTTTTTTAAAGTCTTTTTTGATTATAATTTTGCAGCTGGGTGGGTGTGGTACTAGCTTGGGCTGAGCTAGCTAAGTTAAGTAGTCTTACAGTACATATTTTTACTGCTGGTCATATAGAGGCATACAGTAAGGTTGTAGAAACACTCAACTGTGGAATGAACTAGCTTCTGTCCCTTTTGCGATTGATTCCTTTTGATTAATCTTTCAAGAAAGCCTCAAGCACCTTTTCATACATGCTTCTTTTTAGACTTTTTTTGGAGTGCCTTTAAAAGCAGAATCAGACAAAAACAGTCCAGTGTCTCTGCAGCTACACTGCAGTACTCTCACTCGGTTACAAGTGTTACAGTCAACTGGAGTGTTAATCTTACCACTCTGGGCTCCTAACTATTACATTTCTATTGTTGAAGCAAGACTGTTTGCTGCTTGGTCAATGCAACAAGAGCATGGACCTGTGCCAAGTGCTAAATGAACTGTTGAACCAACATTTACTCTGTATAAACCACCAAAAGCACTACTGGGAAGAAATGTAAGAAATTATTGTGCAAGTTTATGTTACTGACATCAATTTCATGTACGTTCTCACAATAAAACTAACTTTAAGTTTAAATGAACCTGGATTCATTTCAGCAGCCAGCAATTGAGCAAATCCAGAGGATTAAAAATATAGCAAGTGAGCAAAGAGTCAGATGCTGAAGGAATTCATGCAGTGAGAAGAAAGAAGCAGACACAGAAACAGAAACAGTGAGAAAACAAGAGGAGACAGACACAGACAAGACAGAAATAACACACAAAGACAGACACATGAGAAACAGGCAGAGAAAAGAACACCAGGAACAGAGTCTAATATAGGCCTGCTATAAGTGTGCTAACAATGTATCTGTGATTTATAGCACAACTTTCTGTACATAGAATATCAAATTAACTTTAAGAGATTGAAACAGAATCTTTTTCAGAACCTTTCCAACATAATGTTGGAGTGTGCATATTCATTTTTCCACCAGCTTCCCTCTGAACTGTGATCTCTCTGACCTTTTCAATCCTTCCAGGTATCCGCTTGTTGTACGGCACTGTCACTGATGCCATGGAGGCCACAGCTCTGACCTTCAACACACACTTCATCGACATCTACGTCTGCAGTTGGGGCCCACGGGACGACGGGTCCTCGATGGACGGGCCGCACACCCTGACAGAGCAAGCCCTTCGGCTAGGAACTCACAAGGCAAGGCTTTCATCTCTGAGTTCACACTGCTGTCTGTCAGATGTAAAGCAGACGTTCTCACTGTCAGTAGAGCAAAGATTGGAAGGACACAATGTTAAGAGTTGGGATTCTAAAGCCAGATTTAAATTCCCATTTCTTTATTTTTCATTGGCTTACAAAATGTACGTTCATGACAAGTGGTCCATTAGAGGAGGATTTAAGCTTCTATATTGGTCCATTTTCATTTTGCCACAGGAACTTGACTCAGAAACTAATTCTAAAACTAGGCTAAATGTTCCTGTTGCGCATTCCAGTTTTCCAAGAACCAAGAACATCAGGCAAATGAGTCCAATAACAGATTAAAATTGCCTGTGCACAGGTTGTAAAAGACATTTAGCACTGAAAAAGTATAACCGCAGGAGCAGGATGATCTAAATTTAAGCTTGGAGATTCCGTTCTGGGAACACATTTATGATAAAATATTCTAAACTCATTCTCAATTTACTTGCTTTTTTTTCAGAGATTGCATCCCTATCCCACAGCTTTCATTGGCTGAAGAAGAAGGCAGTGGGATAGGGTCACAGATCTAAATTTAGAACTCAGTTCCTGCCATGGAAATGCAGGTTAGGTTCCTAAAATGGATCCACAGCTCCCATAGCGGAAACAATTGACTAATGGTTCATATTAATTACATAGTTTAAATAAAACCTGTCTGTTCCTCACCTTTATTCCTATATATGGGCCTGAATTGCAATTGCATACTGTAAGTTACCATACATACCATCTGACCATGCAAATGTATTCATTTCTTGTTTATTGCTTTTGTGATGTATGATTTGTGGCGTTGTGGGTTTTTTCGGTTTTGGATTTGTTTATTGCACTTATAAATCTAAAGAGAGAAAGAATTGACATAAAATGAAATTAGTCATGCGATTTTTATTCAATCTAAAATGTTTTCAAATTTTCTCTCCGTCACCTCATACCACCATGTGCAGAAAATGTTTTTCTCACTGCATAAAATAATTAAACATGACCATCATTAGCTGATTTAAAAGACTAACAGCAACGTGCCCAATACTTTAATGAATTCCTCAACGTTCACAAATTCCATTTTCAGTTCCATCACTTTCGCCCCCTGATGTAAATAGATATCATTCATTTCTACAACATGTCATATTTGAAATGATCCTCTGACCGCTAGATGGAAACATTCTTTATGAAATCCACTTTCCACTTGTTCTTTCACCCTGACGTTCCTCTGTTTGTGTCTTCAGGGCCGAGGTGGGAAGGGCAGCATCTTTGTGTGGGCGTCAGGTAATGGTGGAATGCAGAATGATCATTGCGGCGCAGATGGTTATGTTAACTCCATCTACAACATTGCCATCGGCGCTGTCACTCAGACTGGGAAGCCCGCCTACTTCGGTGAGCCCTGCCCAGGGGTGATGGCCGTCACGCTGACAGGGGCCAGCGTGGGAAGCCCACTACCTCTGGTTAGTGTGTGCGCTCTGCCTAATACATCTAACAACAGTGTTTATCATTAATGAGTGTGTATATCTGTGTGTGTGTGCCAGCAGCCCTGCTCTTTGGCTCCTGTGAGCTGTGAGAAGCCTGTTAAAGAGCAGCCACTGGTGTGATATTTATAGAGGCCTGCCAAATGACCTAGGTGACTGCTGGGCACGCACACACAGACACGCAGGAGCAAACGAGTGTTAATTGGAGGTAGAGCGTGGCTGTAGTGGCTGAGAAAGAGAGAGGAAGAAGCCAAGGTGTTGATGGCGGAGGTAACAGTGAAAAAAGAGACTCACTGCTAACTCTACAGAAACAGAAAGAGCAGTTTTATTAGTGTGATATCACCTTTGTCTGCTGGGTTGCCTGCCCCCTTTTCCATCTCACATTAGGAGGTGGTCAGACCAGACACAAGCTGTTTTTTTTAATGATCATCACTGGAAAATAGTGTTGATACTTTCTTTTTTTTAATGACAGAAAAATCAGCAGCTTTTGTAGGAACTCCTCAGGCTTGATTTTTTCGTTCTTTTTCAAAAAAAATCCTCACAGTTTACCAGCACTAGCATAATGATGTGATTTCTACAAATGTACATGTTGTAACATGTTCCATTGATCTCTGCAGATCACTGTGACCAATATCGACAATGGCTGCATCCAACACTTTCCAGGAACATCCAGCGCTGCTCCAATCGCTGCAGGGATTCTGGCTCTTGTCTTAGAGGTTAAGTAAGTGTCTAGTTAATGTGAGTCTCTGATTAGCTTTGCGATTATCAATAATCTTGTGTATAAAATGTCAGAAAATAATAATATCCATCATCGTTTCTTAAAGCCAAAGTTGACGTTTTCAAGTTTGTGTTTTGGTCCATGTAACAGTCCAAAACCCAAAGAGAGCACCTATGATTTCCATTTTAGCTGATAAATTAATATGATTGGTATTGACTGAAAATATATGTTTTAGTCAGTCAATTCTTTAGGTCAGCACAAAATCAGGCTGTTCTTTTTTTTAATACTAATGTTTCACATGATTTTTTAAATTTACATTAAAATTCTGCACCTTACACCTAAGAGCTTTTTCTTCCCTTGTCTCTCCTGCACGTTTCCCACTCTCTCTATTTGTTTTTTAGTCCCTCCTTTGATGTAGATCATCTCTCTCTCCCCTACCCTTTTCTTTCTGTCTCTGTCTAAATCTGCAAATAAATCTCTTCGCTCTTTTCTTCCTCTCCCTCCTTTGTCTCATCTGCTACTTCCTATATCTCCCAAGCCCCCTTTTTCTTCATCCCTCTTAACTCGCCAGCTGTCGGTGTGGCCTCGGGCCTGGTGTTTTGTGGTGGTATCAGCGGCGTCTACGCCTCCTTCATGTTATGGATGGTACTAGAGGCCGGCTTTACTGCTCCAGCTGTCATGCCACAGCGTCTCAGTCTCAGTCGCTTGGCTGTAAAATGGAGCGCAGGTCCCCTGGGCGAGTCGACACCCAGGACATTACTGTTAAAGGCTTTGTCGTGACCCGCTGCTACTGACTAAACTATATATCACCTCTCTCACTCACATCGGCAGCATTCTGCTCACGTCTTTATGGAGCTGGGTTCTCTCTCTCTGTCTGTATATCTTTCTGGGTCTCTCTCTCTCTCGTTCGCTGTTTCTCACACTTGCTCATTCTGTGTCTCACTCTTTCTCCCCACATTTCACAGAAACACACACAAACACACACACACACACACACACACACACACACACACACACACACACACACACAAACAAAGCGACATTCTGCCATACATACATTCTCTAACATTCAAACCTGGAGTTTTTTTCAATCTCCATTCATCAGAAAGAAACAACCTGCTTCATACATCACATCCACAAGAACCTATGTATTTCTATGTGCAGGCATCAGAGTACTTTTAATATTTACACTATCTTTGTATTTTTAATCATTTTTAATTAAATGTTCAATTCTCTGAGACAACATTCAGACCATCACACCACAAAAATGTGAAGGCATCTCAGATCACCAGATGTGATAAAAACAAATAATGTGTTATAATCTGCTTATACAGTAGCACTGTATAATTCTAGTTACAAGCACTCAAACATTCATAATGCTCAATCATTTTACAAATATCATAATACTACTAATAATTACTGATCACTCAACATCTTTTTTGCAAGAAGCATAGTGTCTTATAATTCTTATAGTTGTAATATGTTATAATCATTTTATAATGCCTTGTCATAATGCTTTTTAACGTGATTAATAGTGACTCTAAGTGGTCAATGGGTGTGTTAAGTAAAGTGAGAAAAATATCATGAAATCAATGTGTAAAGGGAGGGTTCCTACACCAGGTCTCGAACCCCAGTCCACCGTACCACATACGGCTACTTTAACCAATCAGCCAAAGATTGAAGCCATTGGCTTAGGGCCAGCGTGCCCAGTCATGCGTGGTTGTTACTCTCTTGAGGGCACAGGCCAGCAATGTGACGCCATGAAAGAACAACAGACAAAACACTGTAAAATTAATTTATTTGTTAACGGGTCATAACAGAAATTGAGTACTCCAATTTGACACAACTTTTTCATTCTCTCACCACACAAGTGCTTCAACTCAGTGCTCCCCAGCGCCCTGCCAGCACTTTGCTGCCAGAGAGAAACGCTGTATGAGTGCAAGCCCTTACCAAGGCTGACACTTACCAAGGTTTGCATCTTTTTTAAGGAGTCAATTTTTTAAATCATTTACATAAAAGTAAAATTTTCAGCTACAGGTAAAGTAGAATTGTAAATTGTACAGTGTTGGAAACCAATAATCTTTGTAAACTTGGACAATGTGATGGTTTTCTGCTGAGTGTAGTTGGCATTGCCACATACAGCACTGACACAAAATGGTCAATTTCTAGACAGCACAGTACAGTGTGTTACTGTCTGTGTTATCAGAATAGCCTTCAGTGTTTTACTGCCCTAACAGTGTCTTGGTGTCACTGTCTATCTGTCTCTCTGACATTATGTTGGCTTGTCTGTCCACGTTTCCATCTGTCTCCATCCATGCGTCTTGTCGTCTGTCCAACAAACCATCAGAGTAAATCAATGCTTCGCTCATCCAGTTTGTCAGTCTTTCTGTCTGTTTGTTCACTTCATCACCATGTCTGCCTCTCTGTCACTTCTCTATTTCTCATCATCCATTCATCAGTCTGTCTATCCATTTTCCATGAAAGAGGTAAACTGGGTTCACTGGGTTCTACTGTCATTCCACCTCGCTCTCTGGGATTTGTACACCTGCATGTGTCCTCAACCAAGTTCAGTTCCCCTGAGTGTATTTAGGCTGTGTGATTGATTGTCTCCACCTAAACCCCAGCCACCCTGTGCTGTGACTGGGTGAACTATTCTGGACAAGTCTCATCTTTTAGCTACGCAGCAGTAGCAGAAATATATCATCTTTTAACATCTTTTAACCTGTTGGTCAATTTTTGCCATTTAATGAGATGAGATGTCAAAATCATCCACTCTGGCTCTAGTGCTCCACGCTAACTCCCATGTACTGTCATAATGGACCACTTGCATTATCCAAAGTAAAAGGACTGATCATAGGCAGTAGAGTGTTTTTTTAACATACTCCAATATGAAATCAAACATTTAGCTTTACAGCTGATACAAATTGATCTTCTACAGCCGTATGGAGATGTTTGATCTCTGTGTCATTTTACAGATTAGTTCACCTGACAGTCTTCTCGAAACATTCTATCCTTAGTAGAGTATTAAATCATCTATATGATCACATCAGCTTAGAGGTTATTAACTGCCCGAAGGTCATGTAGTGTGTCAACAGCACACCTAAACACATATTTTAATAATAATTCATCCTCTTCCCCCTCTCCCACTTTCTCTCTTTCTCCTCGTGTCAGTTGAATAAATACGAGAAATTGTGTATATAACGTTCTCTGTGGGGAGTTAAAGGAGTAATCAGCCAGTAGCCTCACAGGGGAAAGAAGATGGCAAAGTGAATCCACTAGCTCTAATTGGTCTTAACTCAACCAATATGCCACACACACACATACACCCGCAGTGAAGGCGTGCTAATGTTTGTCATTGAAGGTTACTGGCATGTACAAATACGTAATAGAAAAGTAACAAACAGCAAGGGTTATAGTGAGGTGCTGAACAAGACTCTGTTGAAATCATTATACAGTCATTTGATGTTACTGTAGGTCATTTTTTTAGGAGACCTACAGTAGATCTGTCTTTTATTTTAGTGGCTGGATCATTTAGGACAGGTTTCTGTTACCTTTTTTATTTCAAAGTTGTTTTTCATTTCATTCATGTTCCTGTCAAAATCATCAGTTTTCTAGGAAATTCGTTTTTAATCTATAAAGCATACTAAAAGGGAGACTATTTGTAATGGTAATGGATAATCAGAGTCCATAGTAAAGTGTTTCTAGCAATAGGTTTTTTTAAGCAGGTCTGAAAACAAATCATTATTCTCCATGAAGTAAATAAGCTTCTCTTCAAACAAGACCATATAGAGTTAGAAAATGAGGCAAGGTGAGAAGGAAGGACCCATAGGTACCCCACGTTTCTGAAAATAAAAGGTATCTTACCCAACTCCAAAGTCTCTCAGCTAATGGTCTGATGAAGTAATCTACAAAGGTAGACAAACTAGTGGAAAGTGAGCCAATACTGGCAACAATGGGTCGTCCTGGAGGATGTTCAAGACTTTCATGTATTTTTGATAATGATAGTATAAAAAGTAGGAGTGATAGAGGGTTCAACCTTTAGAAAGACATACTCTTTTTTTTTTTTTTTTTTTGAAATTTCACCAGTCTGTAATAGATTCTCTTGAGCTTCATGGACAATATTCTTAAAAGACTGAGTTGGGTCCCCTGAAAGTAATTATAAAAAAGCTCATCAGAAGGTTGTGTTAGACATTTCATTAACATAGTCAACTTTATTCATGACCACAGTAGGACCCCCTTTGTCTGCTTGTTTAATGATAATAGATTAATCTGACTCCAAGTCATTAAGGGCAACCATCTCTTCTCTGCTTTGATATCTGTATGATTATGATTATTTTTTCAAAGTTCGTCAACATGTTGTTCTACTCGTCTACAATATGTCTCAATTGAGTTATTACGGTTAGAAGGAGGCACTACACACTTTTGCCTCCAAAACATGTATTCGTGTTTCCATTAGGCGATGTAAAACTAGAGAGCATTCATTTTCTGGTTGCTCTGAGGTGGATCTATACTGTTTGAAAAATTCCTTTAAATGTATGTTTCTGAAAAACTTTAACAGGTCTACTTTAACATCAAAGACTTGGTTAGTAGGCACAAAAGAGAGTCATTGTTTAACACAGAGAGATGAGATTGATTTAAAGACTCACTAGACAGAATAAAGACCATTTAGTTTCCTCCATTGATGAACCCAGGAAGGGGTCATGTCAGGCCTTCCCCTTCTTCTGACCGACATGCCTGACTCCTCTATGGCTTGCTTGGATAAAAAAAAAACAGAACATGAGGCTGATGAGAACTTGGGCCTATACTACAAAGCAAAGTTCAACATACCCAGGTCCAGGATATGTTTTCATCATCTGGCTTCACAAGAAGTCTAACAACCACAATCATGCTAAGCGGTGATACAACAGTGGTTTTCAACTTCATTAGTCAGCCCAGTTTTTCCCAACCTAGCCATGAGCACATCCATATGAAGGGGTGGCCTTAGTAGCATGTGATCATCATATTGTACAAACAAAGAGCAAACTGTAATATCAGACAAATACGAAGAAGTTAAACACACAATTCACGCTAAAAGCAACACCGTATCAGCTGCCAAATGCAGAAAGAACAGCTGGCAAAAAATCACAGACTGAGTTAATAGGTTTAACAGGTACAGTAAGTTAATAGGCTTATCATTATCACTGCCTGATTGTAATTTGTGTATTTCATTAAATTAATGTGTTGCTTAGATGTATTCTTATGGCATGTATGGCAATTTTAACATTATTCTTTCAGCCACAACCCCAGCAGTGTCAAATGGACTTGAGAGCAAATAAGAAATAATAGTATAAAAACATTATGCAAAGCTGTAAGTAGGCTTACTTTCATATCTTGTAAGTACAACAAGTACAAGGCTTTAGTGCTTCAATCACTCTCTGTTTTAGAATGATATCAGTATACAAAAGCACAATGAAATGGCTTTGACATTGCTTGCAGACAAGAGGGAAAAAAATGAAATGAAGAATATGGGGGGGGGGGGGGCCTCCTACACAGGAGTACACTCCTGCTGAGGAGCTGGCCCTCTGCAATAATGAGGGTCACCCCTTAATGGAGGCTGTGTTTTTGCTCAGGTTCTCTACATCACCTGGAGCATATACTTGTAGCAAGTCTGAGGGACTGTAAGCACATGACTGATGCATCGCACTGGCAACATATGGCTCAAGAAACTGACGGAGATAAATAATTCCCTCCAATAAGAATCTGTATCTCTCATATAGAAATGATCAGGGAAAGACAAAGGGGTTAGCAGGTCTTGGAGAACTCATGCGCTCCTAAGAGACCCTCTCACGATTTGCTTACCAAGCTGAACAGGTTGTTCTATGAATGCTGATGCCATTTTCCAAGAGAATTAATAGGTTAGTAGCTGGTGCTTTTATACGTGTTGATCTGTTATCTTGAAAGCATGTTTTTTAACAGAAACTAAAAAGTCTAAAGTCATTGCTTCATACTATGGTATGTGAACGCTGGTGAATATAGTATCTTTGGGTGAAGGGGTGGTGCTACAATGTACATTTTGAACTCAATATTATTTGCATATTGTGGTAAAGAAAATGTAGAAACATACAATGTTTATTCAGATTTGGCATGTTGTGGAGACCCTCACATTTTTAAAATTGCTGCTCCAACCCTGGTTACATGCTTTAATTCTATTTCTTGGACCTCTTCAGAGAGCTTCTCTTGCATGTCTTGATTAGCTTTGAGATGGTCATTGAAGTTTTCTTCATTTCTGATTGCTTGGGATTGAGACAGTTTTTTTTTTCTCATCAAATGATTTGTCCAATTCATCCAGGTCTTTTTTAAGTTGGTCAACAAGCAGAGTCATGAGGTCAATAGCGCACTTATTCAAGATTGCAGATGAGTTTTGATTCGCTGAAGGCCTCTTGATTGTTTTCTCACCCTAATGGTGGAACATGATTGTCTAATCACCATCAGATGTGTTACTAGTGCGTGGCCTACATAACATACCAGTGTCTGTGTCTATGCTATTATTGTTGATCTTGAAGAAGGCCAAAATGTCATCTAAATAAAAGAAATGCATCTGGAGCTAGAGTGTGTGCAAATACATGAACACCAGAGCCTGGCTCTATGACCTAAAAGTGATGATTAACATACCTGTGAAACATTTAGCATTCTCAACCATGCTTTTCCACATTGGCTATTTTACACCTTGTATAATAGCAAAGTCATTCAGAGGTTTGTTTCATTACTACATCATTATCTGCTTCAGCATAAAATAGTCTCATTCTATGAAGATGTGAAGTCATAGTGTATACCAAAACAGTATTTTTTATAAAAATGTTATCAACTTTTGATATAATCAAAATGAATATATTTATGTATATTTTGTCCATACCGGAGAGCGGTGATTGATAGACATAATACAAATAAGCATAAATTTATAGACAAACAAGGACAAAACAGTATATTCAAAGGCAATGAACATACTCAATATAACATCATGGATGCACAATAAGTATAGCACAAATTTAGTACAGGCATATTGATACATACATGTGATACAAGGGCACAACTGGTCAGAAAGACACTAACATACTCATGTATTTCAATTTTCAATATCAATCATACAGTAGACACACATACAGTATACACATGCTTGCATTAGACACATAAACATACAAACTGTCCATGGTCTCAGAATCATACAAACACACACACACACACACACACACGTGCATGCTCGTGTACACATGTACTCATTAACTACGGAAATCAAGGCTACGCTGGTGGAGTGTATTTAAAGGAGATTGCAGGCATGCAGTTATTGGACTTGGCCTAATTGATAAACCCATTAGTAACACTTGTTCAGATAACATGGGAGGAATCTCAGTCTGCTCACAGTCACTCCAAATGGGTTCACTTAGGCTTAGAGTGCAGCACATTAAGAGAAGATTACAGAGCGATGTGGAGCGTCTTACCAGTCCACGCCTCGCTGCTGTGAGATTAATAGAGACGAACTGAGGACAGCGACGGAGGGAACATTTGACTCTGACACTCCACAGGGTGGGGACACTGTATGTGAGTGTGTGTGAGTTTGTATGAATGAGAGTTCTGGGTTTGCCTGTACTGTATGTGTGTGCATCTACGTATGTATTTTGTGTAGTTGTCATGTAGCGGGGTGATCGGCTTTCTTCTGTGAATATATGCACATAGTGTGTGTGTCTTTGCCTCTGCTCCTTATGGTTGTCTCTATACGTGGGTGGATCTCTGTTTCTTTTTGAATGTATACCCACATGTGTGTTTATCTGCCTTTCAACTAAAGCTGCAATATGGCTCAGCAGAAGATCTCAGTGCAAAGTGTCCAGGATGAGACAGTGGGGAATAAACTGTTGCCTGTCTTGTTCCGACACATTATACCATGCTGACTAACAAGCCTGACTGTTAGTCATATCTCCTTTAGTTACTGTTTAAAGAAAAAGAAAAGAGCAAGAAAACTGGATATGCATAGCCTCACTCAACCAAGCATCAGGGTGAATGCAAACGCTTCCATTGTTTTTTGGCTGCAAATATGCACAATACCTCAAAGTTGCTAAAGTCAATCGTAAGGCAACCCTAGAATTAGATTATCCTGATTGGCCGATATCTAATTTATAAAAGGCAATTTTTGGATAAATGATACACTGCTCCTTCCTTGTGTTGCACATCTTCATCTGTCTGTACATGCGGCATTTGCTAACATACAGTCTACTGCAGTAAAAAGTATTATGTGTCTTGAGCTTCCTACAGAATTCAATTTTCGATGGTTGTTTACTAGAAAAAATGTTGAGTGTGATGCTCCTAAATGATTGTGAGCTGACAGTGTTTTCCTCCGGGTCCTGATCCCTCTCTCGCTTTCTTCACCCTTCTATCTTTCTGTCCCCTCGATTGCCCATCTTTGGCATTCTCTCCCCCTGGGCTGGACACTTTGTCCTTGCGCTCCCCATCTCCTCCTCCTCGTCCTCGTCTTCCTCCTCCCCCTCCTCCTTCTCCTCCTCTTCCTCCTCCTCCTCCTCTCTGCCTGGGCCCAGTGTGAGTGATAAATTATTCGTGGGCATGCTCTGAGGGCCCAGGGCTGCTCATTCCTGCACACAGAGGACTAGCATTGATCCGGCCTGTGGTTCAACTTAATTGGAAACCCAGTTACACCAGCTACAGACACACTCTGACACACACAAACACAGCTCACACATGCACAAACATGCTCTTGCAAGACATGCCATCCACTGTAATACACACATATGCACCATTATACATTAATACACTAATGTACAGGTGCATGCATATTACACATACTCAACATAATTACACAACACATGCACACATAGGCAATCCCCAAATGTATTCACACATTACAGTGTTACAGAATTAACATCTGCCTAAGTATCAGCTATGCGCAGTATGTTTTCTCCTTTAGCATTCAGCAGAATACACAAATGTAGTATTGCGCACACACATGTTAAGTACTGGAAGACACCTACTGGACACACACACATTGACTAAAATTCAGAAAAAGCGCACAACCCAACACACAAGGACAAGCAGATGGACACAAACATCTACTCGCACTCTCACAAAAACACACACACACACACTTTATAGTCACTAAGCCTGCATTCTAAGCAGCACTAAAGAGGAGTAACAGTCCACAGTGGAGCAATATGGAGGCCCAGGGTTATCGATTGGACCGAGACACTGACTATCATACAGCTAATAGATTACATCAGACACATCGAAGCGGCCCAGTCAATCAGGCCTGATCCTATTAACTGGGGATTTGTAAACAGTTGTGTGCTCACTGTGACGGCTGCTGTGCTGCTTTGTGAGCCTTGGCGAGAGGATGGAGGCTGTAAGGGTCTGGAGGAGGCTCATATATTGTTGCACTCTGCCCCTGCAGTCTCTCATTAGCTGTTCATGTGTGTGCTGGACAACATGCTTTTCTTCTCTTTTTTTCATCTGTCTTTGTGTTTAACTATGATGTCAGTTTCCCTTTTTTATTCTCCCAATTGTTGTTCAAAAGGAGACACAAAAATCCCTCCTTAAACATTGTGAGATAATAATGCCTTCACTGGGTTTTGTCCAAATTTGTAGTTTTAGTTTGTGTAATTCTGGTGTTTTCTTTGAATGTCACATTACCTGAGGCTTTGCCTAAAGTCAGTCACCTGTAGGTTCACAGGAAAAACCCAATTATCCTTTTCGAAACATTTCAGCTTAAAGGCTTGGGCAGACCAGCATTAAAAACAACACAATGAATTCATTTCAGGGGAATTGCACATTATCTACATAAAAATGTCACATAGAGTTCATTTTGAAATGTAAATTCTCTCCATTGACACAGGATAAACTGTTTTTTTCTTTTTTTTGGAGGGATTGGACAGCCAGCATGTCTAACACAGAAGCTAATCATATTAGCATTGTTGCAACATCGACTTTTATGTAAAACCTCTTCCGCTTGAGTCCCTGCCCCATAAAGAGGCTTGGTTTACATACAGATGTTGATAGTACAACTCCTTAACAAAGTGTGTTAGCCTATTGTCTGGTTAGCAGCCAAGCTAGGTCGTCAACTTGAAGAGCTAGTTTATAGAGCTAGCATATTAGCAGTTTTCCAGTTTGCTCACCAGCTACTGTAGTTCACCAACAACCCCTGTAAGAAGTTAAGTGAAACCTTACAAATTCTACCCCAAACATGGCTGGTTGAAACTGTTTATTGGGTTATACTCGGTGACGATAGCAATTGTGCACTATTTCACCAGTTCAGTAAATAATAGCCTGCTTGTGTTAACCAGGTTGGTTGGTGTATTGCATTTCCACTGCTTCCCAACAAAAAGTTCAAATAACTTTACAAATACATCATAATATACTCCATCATCATACTGTCATTGAAACAAGCAGAAAGGTTTGTGTTTTAGACATTTTTCACATCTATATCTCTTACTTAATGGCAACAGTGTGTGTGTGTGAGGACCGGCTGATTTAAACCAAGATTTGACATTGTAAAAGCACTGAAAAAAGGTTTATATATAAAATAACATTCACATATATGTGGTGTTTAATTAGTCTCGAAAGGGAGGGTCCAGCTCATGGGAACACATTTGTGCACGTGGAGCAGAAACACTCCCTCATGAGGATGCTTTTCTGCTGGCGGATACTGTTCTGTGCGCTCATATCACGTGCACGCTCCTGTGGGTTTTTTTTTTTTTAATGTGCGTGTGTTTTCAGACTAATTAAACGCCATACATATAGCATGTCAAAAATAATTAGGGTGATTATTAAATAGATATTGACTGCAGTAAACAACTACCTCTGGAAATATTCTTAAAGCATCTTCTGCTGAAGCTCATACAGACACATGCAGTCTGTGTTGCATGTTAAATAGTGGCTTTACGGTCTTCTTTTCTTTTTCTTTTTTTTTCTCCAGCCAAACCAAAACCAGCAAGAGGAGAAAACACATGCTCTAACATTGATACAAAAAGCTAGTGAGAGAAAAAGTGCCACCTCTTTGTTGAAGAAACCTCACAAGTTAACAGCTCAGTTCATCTTAAGTCCATTAGAGCAAAAGCAATACTTCTGTTTAACCAGCGCTATGGTAGACGCTGGTCGTGGGGTTTTTCAGATTAATTTCGTGGCCTAAACCTATTCACATGTCCCTTCAGGGGTTGTGCAGCAAAGAGGAGTGAAAGAGAGATAGCAGAGAACTGGGTTCTCAGCCAACAGTGTGTTTTTAAGAGCAAAACGACTTTTCCAAAATAAATAGATCTGTGTCGTGGACTGCTAGGAGAGAGAAAAGCCCTCGGTTCAATAATTAATTCCCGAGTCGAGGGTTTTGGAGAGCCGCTGATTGGGCTGATTTTTTTTTTTTTTTTTTTTTTTTTTATTCTGTTATGATACAAAGAGGCCGTTTGAAGTAATTTGTCCCAGAGAGAGCGGCTTGGAATACCATACATGCTTTGATTTAGCAAAGCAAATTTAATTTTGTTTGCTTTATGCAAACCAGCCGGGGCCGCGGGGCTTTCTCTGATTCCACCAGAGGGGTGATGGTGGTGGTGGTGGTGGTGGTGGTGGTGCTGATGATGATGGAGGTGGGGGAGTGCACACAACAGAATCATGCTGCTGCTGCTGCTGCTAATATATAATACCGAACGCACACTCATACACACAGACGCATGCAGTGAGCAGCAACAGTTCAAAAGTACAAAGCCTATTCCCCCTCTACACACTCACACACACACACACTCACACACAGACACACACTCCATTCCCTTTGAAATCAAAGCTTAAAATAATTGTTTGTGCGTTGTGTTTTGTTTCACTCTATCCTTCTATTATTAGTGTTACTGGTATTATTCCTATCGTTGCTTTAGCTGCCTGCTCTCGCTGCATGCCGTGGTTTTGTTTTATGCTGCTAATGAAAGCTTCTCTTCTTGCTTTTGTTCTCCTTCCTTTTTTTTCCCCCCAATACGTGAACGGAATACATCTGTTCATATCTGTGCCCGATATTTCCTTAGACGTTAACACTCAACAGCACAGTAATGAAGAGGCTACTTGTGATTGTGTCTTTTAAAGGGCTTCTCTTCCATGTTTGTGCAGACATTTGTCATAGAGTGAAGCTGAAGATGGAGATACATATGTTCAAATGTTTCTGAGGGAGACATGGATGCTCTATTGCAGTTGTGTCATTAATGATTGGAGAATTGAAGTCTGACTGTGTTTCACACCTTTAATTACCTGAGCTGCATTCTCCAGTGCAGGAGAAACAACTGTCTGTGTACAGATGTGGAGGCGTTTTCTTCTCAGACATAGAAAAAGCTGTCCAGAATGGGTGGCCAAGCGGGTTTTCTTTTACTCAATTCAAAGTCATTTTCTTAGGGAACAATAATGAGTGGATAAAGCAGAAAAACCCAATTTCCTTTATGCTTTTTATATCCTGAAAAAGCCCTCGTTGACGACCCTTTGGTCTTTTGTTATAGAAAACTGAGCTAATATCCTCCAGCTCTCGCGCAGTTTAAAGGTCTTAATTGGATTCCATTAGTATATTGCTTGACATGACACTTGAGTCCGCTCTATTAGAATTCCCCTGCCTGGGATTAAAAAGAAGACTTTTTCTACATTCGACTCTCTAGGCTCTTTTGTTAAAGTCTCAAATATTCTTTGTTGGATTCACAGTTTTTTAGTGACACCATTATTAAAACTGTAAGCTTGACTTAAACAGCTTCTTTTATGTCTAGAGGACCCGCAGTAAAAGGTATGGCAGTGTCTCATCGCAGCAGTTTATGTATCAATAAACTGTAGTGTTAATACAGTATATGTTTTACCTGATAGAGTGTGCTGTAAGCCCCATAAAACCGTCCTCCAGGCCTCTCTCTACACAAGACTAGAGTACATGTGGAGTTCCCTGCAGGTTTTCTTTTTCAGAGTATCACACAGAGTTGAAGTGTTTCCTCTGTGGTTTCACTTGGTGTAGAACACGGGCTGAAGGAAGGACGC
Source organism: Scomber japonicus (assembly GCF_027409825.1). NCBI lineage: Eukaryota > Metazoa > Chordata > Actinopteri > Scombriformes > Scombridae > Scomber > Scomber japonicus. The sequence continues at coordinate 21,561,058 of NC_070587.1, read as the reverse complement.
GTTTGATGATATTCTGTTTCATGTCTTTTGCCCCAGTCCTGAGCTGACGTGGAGGGATGTTCAGCATCTGATTGCCAAGACAGCCAAGATCCCCAACCCCGATGTGCCTGGGTGGAACATCAACGCAGCAGGATACCATGTTCATCATAGGTATTGTACTGAGTACTTCACCAAGAGTCATTATTCATAGCGTATGTTTATGTATGTTGCAGACAGCTTCAGTACAATACATCCATAAAAACATCCACTAGATTTGAGCTCAAATCTAACTACATCTAACAACATCAGTCCATCAGCATCCTGCCACTCACTTTTAACGTGAGCTTCACATAAACATCAAATCAAATAAAATAACTGTTGTGTCAATTAATCAATTCACTTATTCATAGTTCTTTTGTTAGGAGCTAATTGAGCCACCATCATAGGGGTATACCTGCCATTGCCTGTTGCTATGGCAATCCAAGCAGCATCTGAGGGCAGGACATTTTATATTTTGCTTGTGTGAACAATTCTAGGTGTTGACCTTTGACCTCTTAACTTACTTACTTAGAGTAAAGGTTTGTTAACCTTTTTTTCATTTTGAGCAATTTATTATGCCCATAGCAACTGATTAGTTTAATAATGCATTTATTAACTGGATTTTATTAGGTAAACCTAAACTTTACACACAAGTAAGCAATCAAAAGATTTTCAATGCACCTGTTTACATCAACTGTTTCTTCATTTTGTCGTAGCCCTTGTTAAAAAAGAGAACAACACATCCATATTTGAAGCTACAATAATGAAAGACCTTCAGAGGAAGATTTACAAAAGTAGTTTTCACTAGGACTGAATGGGTTATCTGGATTACAGAAATACTAGTCATGTTGGCGGCCTGGCTACAGGGATGGCAGTATTAGTCTGTCAGTCAGTCCACCACTTTGGTACAGAACAAAACATCCAAACAGGTACCTGATGCTCAGAAAATGAATCCTGCTGACTTTGGTGACCCCTGACTTTTCATCCAGCACCACCATGAGGTTTGCATCTGTGATTTCAGTGAAATGTCTCCACAGCTTTTGGATGGTCTGCCATGAAATTTGAAAAATGTTTCCCTCAAGAAGAATTATGCTAACCTTGGTGATTCTATTATCTATCACTGTCATCAAATCAAACCTTTGTCCAATATTTTGGTGACCAAAATATTGAATATATGACCTGCAAATACCTGCAAATCTAAAGACTAAACTAAGACAGCGGGCATGCTAATCCTTATACTTGCTAAACATCATGCTTACATGCAGGTGTAGGTGTATAACTCATGTTTGCTCACTTCAATCACCTTTAGTTTCCCTGAGTGTTTCTGGACTACACATCCTTGCTCAGATTAATCATGTTAAAGTAGAGTTTACAGTACTATCTTCCACCTATACGATAGATGCCACATTTCACACAGACATCGCTTTTATGTGCACATACACACTTAGACATTCTCCTCATGTTAAGTGCTTGAACCACAAAAAGCAGCAGTCTGTTTTATGACAGGTGATCTTGTCCGGGGAGGAGTGTCATTGTAATCCTCTAATGTTATTATCACACCCACAGCGTGTCTGAGTGTCCGTACCTGCTCTGATTTATACACAGAAAGGCTGGAGGAAATGGACCTTCTCCCTCTGAATGTATGAAGCATGAATCTCAGAGAGAGAGAGAGTGAGAGCCCCGCTCCGCCAGACATCGTATAAACGCTTTTACAATGTCAGCCGTGCGATGACATGTCGGTAATCAGTCATAGCGTTTGTGATGTTTTTCCTCTGCTCTCTGTCTCACTCACCTTAAAATTTCATTTCTCCATCGTGGCTCTAACTCACTCTCCTCACCCCCTCTTTGTAGTTTCTTTACCCATTCTTCCTCTCCCTATTCTTGCCCCCCCCCCCCCTTGCTCCTTTGCTATTTCTCCCTTCCATCCCTTCTTTCGCAGCATGCCGTGTCATAAAATAGATTGTAATTACTGTGTTGCTGTGAGAAGAATGGATTAATTAAAATATAATGATGCTGATCACACCAGCGGGCATCTGTTGAAATCTGTCCATTTAAGGGCTGTGGCAGAGGACTTGTAATGCCCTGATCATACTGCAGCGGCCACACTAATTATGAAGAATGGTTTATTGCACGGGCAAGGACGGATGGACGAGACAATGCAATGAGCACAGGGTCACTTAGCGTCAATGAGGTTGTTACTATACATTTAAGATTAGATATGATATCTGTAATGAGAGAATCCATGTTTCAGAAAATTGAAAAGATAATGCTGGATGCTTAGGTTCTACATGGTTACTGATGAAGGGGAGATGTTTTTTTATGCATGTACATGAGCTTAGATTTTCTTAGAGTCTGAACAGAGACAGATAGAATATGAATATGTATGTATACTGTGTGAGTGTAGTCGTATTATTTGATAGTTTGTGGTTTGATCAAAGTAATATGTATTTTTTTACACCTTTAACAGTGATTCAGCCAGTTTATGAAAGCTTTGTGGTTGGTCATTCCCCCAGTAATGACACATTTTATGTTCCTGGCAGTTTATTTGGAGAAAAACACAAAAGGAACAATAAGACTAGCATGAGCGGTGATAACCAACATTGGTCACAGAAGAATGCCCCCTTAAAACTCACAAATGGACAAACAAACAAGAAAGTCTTACACAAAACACATCATGGTGCTGATGACTTTTTTCAGTTTGAAGTGCAGAGCAGGACCAGTGCTGAGAAGAGAACTTACATAAGAAAGATAGATAAAAAATGAAGGTGACGCTGTAACTTTTGCTTAACAGCTTTGACCACAAGTTACATTTACCAGTTAAATGCTTTAAAAATGTGTATGGGTATACTTATCAATTCAGGCACATGACTCTGCTATGGCCATTGTATATCTACCACTATCTAACACAGTGATGGAGGAAGTATTCAGATAATTTAATTGAGTAAAAGCAAGATAGTGATTTGTACAAAATCACTATCTACATTCAAAATTTTAATGAAGTAAAAGTACAGCTGTATCATCAACAACATGTGCTTTCTACTAGACAGAATGGCCCCTTAGCTTGTTATATTGTTATGTGGTCAGATCATTAATATTAATGTATTAACATATAAGCAGGAATCTAATGTTGTAGTCGGCCATGGTAGAGTATAAATTACATATATATACAGTACATATATAATATTCAATAAACAGATCAAATATTTGGCATGTACAATCTGAAAACTAATTAGTAACTAAAGCTTTGAGATAGTTGTAAGGCATATTTATAAATCACATTTCATACACAATGGCAGCTCAATGTGCTTTACATAAAACATGCATTTGTAGGGGAGTAAAAAGTACAATATTTGCATCTGTAGTATGAAGCTCTGTAGCATAAAATACCTCAAAATTGTACTTATTCACAGTACTTGAGTGAATGTACTTAGTTATTTTTAGTTATTTTTTACTTAGAATATCTCCACCAAAACAACACATTGGGTAACAATATAATCAACAAACACAGCTTTGAAGTTTTACAGCCTGCAAAGTTGTAGACCGAAGCTACAGGTTTTTACATGCACTTTTTTTACAACACACAGTTTGTCCTCATAAATAATATCCTTCAGTTCCTATCAGACTGAAGTCAACATACCATTTGAATCATGCACTTTCCTCTAAAGCCAAGGAATATTTCTCTTATTGACAACAAATCCTTTGAAAACCAACAATGCATTTGTCTATCTCCACTTTCAGTCAATGATTAAAACACTTTGGTGCTCTAGTGAGTATTTTCTGCAGTAGGATGGTGTATTTGGGACTGACCCAAATCAGTGCCCATGTTAATGGTAGAAAAGGAACATTATTTTTTTTCTTTCAAAGTTAACATTTGTAAAAAAGATGGAATACTGAGTATTAACTCTTTAAAAGTTTCATGGGCAGCATGTGTGGATTGGGAGCAGATGGTTGCATTGGAAGCAGGAGCTGCATGGCTTTGTAAAAGCTGAAGGAAAAATAGCTTCCTTATAGACGTTTGGTGCGTTGGCATTGGTGTGTATGTGTGTTTGGGGATTTGGGGGGTTGTTTAGTGGGTGGATGGAGTTGCCCGCATCCCAGAGTTTCCATCTGTTTGACCTCCATATAGACCGGGAGCTTTAGAAACTGTGATGTCAGGGAGCGACCACCCCCCACCCCCACCCCACACACACACACACACACACACTCCCACCACCTCAGCTCCCACCGCCACGGCAACAATAAACATGTCAGCCGCCACACGCCAGAGCAATCTGCAATCAGATTTACTGTGCATGAAATATGGTGGTGCTTTTATTGGTCCAAAGACTTGTCACTCATAATTTATAGGCTGTTGCCAGGCCGGCTGTGATGTCAGCGAGCTCCCAGCACCCTCAAGAGAATCAGAGGAGAGAGAGTGAAAGAGATAGGGGTCTGAGGGACGGTGGTGGTGGTGGTGGTTGGGTGGGGTGGGGGATGGAGATATAAGACGACAGAATATTTGTGAATTTCTGCGTGTGTGACAGAGAGAAAGGAGAGAGAAAGGGAATGAGGGAGAAAAGGTGATTGAGATGGGTGAAAAGAGGGAAAAAATAACACGCATCCATCCTGTTCCTCTCTGCGGAGAGTTTATCAGGTTGAGGGAGTGAAAGTGTCAGTTTTTCCACGGCCTATACAAATGGAACACCCTCTCTTCTCCTCTCCTCTCCTCTCCTCCGGCGTTGCACTGTATCCTTTGAACACTGACACCTATTGATCACATGGTCGGCGGAGGAAAGGGAAGAAGAAAAAAAAATGAATCTGCGATTCACATCTCCACTTGAAGCCTCTCTGACCCAGAAATAGAAAGAGGTGGATAGTCTGGTGTTCACGGCTTGCACCGGAGGGATGACGTACAGAGAAGAAGCAGAACGTCCAAACAGGCTTAATTTCATTTAATCTCTTCTGATAGCATAGGTGAAACTACAGTAATTATCCTGTGGGAGATTTAGATAGAAAATAACATCGGAGGGGTAGATCAAAGAAACGCTGCCCTCTCTGCAAAGACAAAGTGAATATCAAGGAGAATGCATGAGTGGTGTGCAAGCAATGGTATCTTAAAAAAAGAAGAAAAAAAACTGGTTTGGCATTAAAAAATGAGATGAGATTCAATCCCTCTTTTGAAAAACGATACTCTGCTCACAGAGAACTATTAGAATGTTTACATTTGCCGCATTTTGTTCCATATCAAAATAATTAATTGCCTCCATTTTCGAATTAAAAGTACATTACAACACAATTAAGGATGCAAATGAGTCTGGGCCTGTCGTGAGGAGCCAGAAAAAGTGAAAGAGTGACTGCGTTGATGTATGAGGGTTTGCGTGCTTTTTTGTGTATTAGGTGTGCCGCAATGGATCATTGTGCATGCGTGTGCGTGTGTTTGTGTGTGTGTATTCAAACTCAATTGTATACATTAACAGCATATTTAGAGGAATGTGTTCTGCTGCCTTTATTGAAGAGGAAGACTCAGTGTTGAAATTACATCAGCAAAGGGAAATAAATCAGAGCCCTGCAGTAATAAACAACAGGGTAATTAGGTCACTCTTCCCTCAGTAACTGATAGACCAGAGGGGCAGATACTATGTTATTCCTATTGTGTTAAAGGCTTGTGTCACCTATCATAAACACAACACACACTTTTAACACTCACATATTTCTCCTTCTCTGCCTCCCTTCCAGGGGCTCTGACCTCCAACGAGCCTGTTCCATGAAAGATGTCTACATCGCGCTAGAAACCGCGGACAGTAAAACATAATTTTGTCATAACCTTCCCTCTTTGGAGGGAAAACAGATATAAAAGTATATAGCCTGTGGTTTACTGCGAGTCCCCCTCACCCAGGCTGGCAGCAGCACGCAGGGCTGATGGATGCCGGGCGTCAGCCGACTTTTAATTGCTCGTAAATTTTTGATCCGGGGAAAACGCCACGTTCTCCTTGTCCCCCGGCGACATGGGTGACAGAGCCGCTCAGGAGGGAATAAAAGAGCCTCAGTGGGGAACACAGAGAGGATGGGAAGTAGAGAAAGAAGAATACACAGAGACATACTAACATACTGAGAAAGATACAGGTGGATATCCTCAGGTGCTCCGTAGTCTATGAAATAAACAACTGTGTGCATTATTAAATCTTTTCACTCGTGTAGTCAATAATATATTTCAAATGTTGTCTTAATTTGAAAGCAGTCCCTGACATCCTATGATGCATAATGCTGTTGTAGAGACATAGAGTAATATTCCTTCAACGTTACACAACTACGTCAAAGTCCCGCTCCACACAAATGTTTTCTCCTTGTCTCTACAGTTGGATGTTTGCTCTTCACTGTGCAGAATGATGTATGTGAGAGTTTGACACTAGAAGGTTGTTTTCACCATTTCTACTTTCAACCTACATTTTCTACTTTCATCTGAAAGTAGCAGCATCATTTGTGACATCACAACTAGTTTAGAGGCTAATTGTGGTACAACTTACACAAGTGTGATGAGGAAACCTGAAGCTTTTCAGGACTTTTCAGTGAAGTGGGAGACATCTTGTGTCCCGCAGTTAAACCTCTGAACCCAACATATTTGCATATTCATAGATTCTGTTGTGTTTTTTCAGTGACAAAGAAGGAGATGCCATTTTAAGGATTTTAAAATTGGGGGAAAACAACAAAAAACCAATCAGACACACATTATTGTTCCAAGCAGAGTATTTTATATTTCTTTACACATGGCTGGGCAGGATCTTTAGGTATAATTAGTTCACAATAATAAAGCATGTGTAAAATAAATCTTGTTAAAGGTGAAAAGTTGAAAAAAGTGTTTCATCACAGAACTAAGACAGAATACTGATTGAAATAGAGAAAATGTTTCAACTTAGTTGTTTTAAACTGAAATGACATTTGGATTTTGGCGGACATCGGTTATCATTCATCGTGTGTCGAGCCAAGCCGGCTGAACTCAGCATTCTGTCAATCTCAATCTACTCGGATGAGAGGAGGAGATAGTTTATTGGAATATAGCCTTTTAACTTTTCATCAGTGGAAACCTACAAACCGCCCAATTATATTAAAAGTAGCCCGAAGTGAGGGGAAAACCTGCCAAATCTGGCAACACTGAGACTGAACACAAGTGAAAATATACAGTAGATACACAAAGTCAATGTATGTATAGACTCAAACAGATGCTTGTAATAGTTATAAATGCGTGTTTCATAGCACATGTTTTATTTGGCAAAAAAAAACCCACATCGCTCTCATTCTTATCAGACACCACTTTTTCAGCACAGCAGGGGTCCTGACCCAGAGAGTTCTGGCAAAAGAAAAGCAAAACAACCCAGAACTGTCATGAAATAATAATTCAACCTGGATTCATGTTTCAGCCATGGCAAAACAACATCAACCAGCAATACACTGCGGTAGACAATCAAATATCTGCTTATTTCTAATAGATTTGCTTTATAACATGAAGGGTGTAATTCTATTTTCTTCACCGTATCTAATTTAAACTGAGCATATTTCATCATCTTTATGTAACATGTAGCAATGTGACCACACCCACACATATATACTTAGCTTATTTTGTTTAAAACTCCTTCCTTGACTCACTCTGCTGTGTGAGTAGAGGATGCATTTTTAAAACTGTGAGGGTCTGATTACTATAAGAAAGCAACTGAACTTCCTGGGAAGTCAGACAGATTAATACTTATTAAATAATAAATGCATAGAGAAATAATAAACATTTCAGTAATTAGACGTTTTAGTATTGGTCTTCAAGAACTGATATTAGTTGACCTCCATTAAGTTTCAGTAAAGGGCATATACTAAGGATGTGTCACTATAAGATATAGATAGCCCTTCAATTTTTAAATAAAAAGAGGCATCATCAAAGCAGAAAAATTCTGACTCTTTTACTCCATTACTCCTGTAGAAACTCACTGCACAAATTGTCTGTGTCAAGCTGGAGGGGAATAGTGGAACCTTTATGTTACAGGAAACACTAACAGGGTAAAGAAAGTGAGGTGCAGTAGCCTACATTTGCATACATAGCCATTTTTTCTGCTTTTTTTTACTGCGGAATAGTCCTTTAAGTGCCTGTACAGCAGTGACAGTAATGGAGATGAGATTGAAAAATGGGGTTTAAAAACCGTCTCTGCAGACTTGTGACTGTTGCCAAGCCTAACAGATGCTCATCTGATCAATTTCTTACCCCGTTTGTCTTCCTCCTGAGATGAAAGAAAGAAGAGATAAATATGGGTTTATCCCACCATTTGCTTGTTCCTTGCTGTAAAGTCCGAGATCCTGCCAAGGATTTTGATTATTTCCTTGTTGCGTGTCAGACTCGGTCCAGCCTCAGATCTGTATCACATTTTTCTGCTTTTTTCAACCTTTTTTTCCCCCCCTCTCCTCTTCCTCCTCCTCACCCTCCTCCTCCCCCTACTGTTTGGGTTGTTCCAGTCTCATTTGGTGGATTTTAGCTCTCCAGGTTTGGCCTGTTGTGATCTCTTCCCTCCTCGCATCGATCCTGCTTTCTTTCCCCTCCCATGGCGACCAAATCAAGTCACACATCACCCTCAGGTCACCGTCTGAGACAGAGGTCAGAGGTCAAAGGGAGCTTGCCAGGGTCCTGCTCACCTCTGTTTCATGCAGACACACACACACACATGATTTATACACAATCATTCACACTTGTTATATCAGAAAGGAAGAAAACAATGATATAAAACAACTGGTTTATTATAAATTGATATTTTTTTAACCTCCTATTTATTAGGCGTGTAACCAAATGTGAACACATTACACAGATATGAAAAGATAATGTGCTGTAAACAGATATGAAGTGTGTCCAAATTTTTGCAGTGATATTCAAGGTTTTTTTTTCACCTGACTGACACAAATTGCCACAAACAAAACACCATTTCCTCTGAATGAAAGCACACAGATGTCATTTACGGTCTTTCTATTGCTGGTAGGGTCTTCATCTGTATATGAAATGTCCATAAATCTAGATTGTTGTCTGTACAAGTATGAACAGTAAATGCTTGTAGTCACAGCAGGATGATTTTCTATTATGCATATCTGTCAGAATGTAAACACGTGGACTAAAAGCACAGACACCGTTGGATATTCAGATATTCAGCTATGTCTATCCTTAATAAGCTTTCATTTGGTCTCACCAGATTTGCTGTGCACTGCAAGATAAATGAAAGGACTTAATCAGGAGAAAAAATAACACACAATTCAAAAGCATCTTTGCAATAACTGAGCACTAAAGAAAGAACACAGAATTTAAAGGAAAAGGCGATTTTCTGTATTTTTCTTACAGTCAACAAATCTCAAGTGCAGAGTCAAACCAACAATAACTTGATCTACTTCACTGCATCCAAAGCCTGATATTGTATTCCTCTGTGCCATAGATCTCTGTTGTTGTCCAAAACTTTTAAATACGTCAAGTAACCGCACTGCTGCACTGGATGACATGTTGCATCACCATGAAGAATTCAGGCACTTCAGGTGGACATCCAAATACAGATAAGGATTGCAGCAACTGCAGCTTTGCATTACACCCATGCTATTTATCTAAAGCAGATCTTTTCTTTGACATAAGCAGATAAAGAATTGACTGGTAAAGAGAGCACAGACAGCCATGATGACTGATGAGACAAAGCTAAGAGCACTACCCATTAAAACAAAGACTCATTCAGGAGAAGAAAAATGAATCAGGTGAGCTCTAAGCAGTGCAATAAGTGATAAGCACCAAAGAAAGAGAATTCAAAAAAACTACAGACATTGCTTTTCTTACCACAGTAAAGGTCTAATTTTAGCATGAGGATAGTCATCCAGATTCCCTGATATCACTGTTACAGTGTTTCACAGGCTAACTAACTCACTCCCATACACTCATGCTGCTGGCTGACCGACACACAGACCCACGGCTCGCTTCCAGTGGGCACAAAGGGAGAGAGATGGGTGAGCCTGATCAACCCCAGTAGTGTCAACCCAATTACTCATTCTCTTAAAGGGCTATTAAAACATAATTGCCCGGCGATTTACATCCAAGTTAACGTGGCCCCAAGATAATTTATTATTTTCCATAAGCCCTTTCTTTTGTGTGCGGCTGAAAGAGTGCGGGGGGAGAGAGAGAGGAAGACTGTAATTTCCTGAGTCATGAAGAAAGGCATGTTGGCAGCCCAGTGTAATTGTTTAAACCCCACTCTCACACACCTTCCAGTCACCCCCTTTTAATCCTCGTTATCGCTCTCATTAGCCGGGGGTCAGGGGTCAGCCGGATCCCCCTAGAAACACAAACACAGCGCTGGGGAGAGGAAGGGATGGATGGTGGGGTGGATGAGAGGACTGGAGGGTTGAGGTTGGGGGGAGAGAGAGATTTTCACTTCAGCACTGGAATGGCTGTATTTGGTTTATCTGGACTGAAATCTTTATGTCTTACATTTATTTGTACAATCCTATTTATAACAATTATTAAGAATTTAAATGATCCAGGGGCAGCAATCAGAGTTAAAAATAAATAAAAATAGACAAAATGGTTTTACCCTGAATTTGAATGTACAATATCGGTGAAATGAAAATAAACAAAGATACAAAGTTTTATTTACCAAATCCGAAAAATAGTTTATCAGTGGGTCATCTGTATATCTGTATTGGCCAAGCCGTGACTCCATTACACAGGACGGCAAGTAAAATAAGTAGTTTACCTGTTGAAGGTGTTCTGGTCACTGCAGTTCTTCATCAAACATCATCATCACTGTGGCTGTTTCTGCTTCTACTATTCCTCCCTGCATTATTAATCTGCTCAACCAAGAACTTTAAATATTTCCAGATATTGTTGTGTTGACCATTTTTTATCACCGCAAACAAAACTCTGATAATTCGACAAGGAACATGTTTAATTTCCTGTAAATTCTTCACAGTAAAAGTATTCCGCTTTTTAGTCATTTAAAAGCTTTTAATATGAAGCTGTAAAGCATGGTGTGTTGTATTTGCATCAGCTGTAACTTAACACAAATCTGATACAGCTGCAGGCTTCCAGAAAGCTGGCCAATCAGTGGGCTCATCAGGAGGGGGGCATTAAACAGACAGGAGCTAAAACAGCCTGTTATGAAACAGAGGCTGAACTGAGGGGCTATGTAAAGAAGGAGGGTTTTTTAAACTATGAATCATGCAAAGCTACACTAGTGGAGTCCCAGAATAAAAATATAGAGCTGGAAATGAGCACTTTAATATAGGTCCACTTTAATATCTGTAAATACAGTGATTGCATATTGCTGACAAAACACAGGTAAACTACACAGCAGTAGTGAAGCTGCTTTTACTACAAAAACACAGAGTAAGTGAGTTTGTCACTGTTTTTCCTAAAGAAATTATATCGGTTAGTTTAAACTAACAACATGAACTAACCACATTATATGAAATAATACCTGATTCATTTTTCCTTCGTAGTACCCATTTCCCCTTTATTTTGATATATTGAGATACCTTCTGTGGCATCTTTGAGGGAAAAGCCAGCTGTAGTCTTGTCTGATGTTTATGACATTCATTACAAGTTCTTTAGTATAGAGATGATATAAATGCCTACAAACATATCATAATACACTAATAATGGTCAATATGCCATAAGATAAGGTGACGGTATTGTAGAGCAATGTTTCACCACTCATATGACTCATGTTAACTGTTTTTACTTCAGCTGTAACACACTGTGGGCATCTTTGTTTATCTGTGTCTTTGTTCCTTCCTGGCCCTGCTCACCTCTTCTGATCTGTCTGCAGGGATCACAACCTTGTTTTCCCCCCAGTGTCCCTCTCTAATTGAAGCTAATAAAGATCAATTAAAGCCATTAAGGGCTTCCCTTAAACGAGGGCTGACTGCTAAATGCACCAGCAATCTCTGTCTTTATCCATATAATACTATATGTCTCTCTCTCTCTCTCGCTCTCTCTCTCTCCTCATTCTGCATGCACAGTGGCCTGTTGGGGTCTGTGGGGGCCAGGGTATTTTCAGGGTCACATCAATGAACAGTACTCCTGGCAGATCTTGGAGCTGACAATTCATCTACTGCAGCTAAGGCCAATAACACATTTGAATTCATTCTACCATTAGCTAATTCTTTTGATGCCATTCTGTATGTTTCAAGTCACAACATTTTTATAGATGCAGATGAATTTTAATGATAGTTTCCCCCAAAATCTGTTTCATGTGAACTTTTTTACATTAACAGTTCTTAAAATCAGTGTCAGTGTGATTTCTCAGTAATAAGCAAACAGTTTGACTAACAAGTGCAGAAACACCTCCAAAGCTGCAAGTGCTTGAATCAAAAAGTAAGGAACCTGACAAGTATCAACCATTTTTAATGCAAAAAAATGAGCTTCATGCAAGAACAACTTGTACAAATATATTGAAGAAAGAACATGTGACATTCACCAAGTTTCTCATATTTAGGTTTTTCTCTTGAGGAATCCAGGCATGGTCATATTGGTCATCTACAGATAGATCAGGCAAGACAATACATTGTTCAGCTTAAGAATTGTAATGTCTCAGCTGGGATAAATTATATCCTTTTGGCTAAGTGGTTAAAACATTAACCATGAACCGCATGGTCCCCAGTTCATGTTCGACCAGGGACCTTTGTTGCACGTTATTCACTTATTTACAACAAAAGAAATAAATAAAAACGCTAAATAACTCTCATGAATCTGCAATGAGGAAACACCAGAGGTAGGATGAAAATGTAAAAATTCAGGATACCCAAATAAAATAGAAGATAATAAACGATTCATAAAATATAATAAATAAATAATAAGATAAAGCCATTATAAAATAAAGTGGGTAAAACCAGAATGTTTCAGCCAGGATGACTTCACATATCCCCTACTGTATTCTCTGTGTATTCTCCTACTGTATTCATCTAGCACTATCACCTCCCCTTGACTGCCTCCTATCCAAGTCACGGACGTCTTCCATCAACCACATCCACAGTAGCTTCATATCAAAGCATTCCTCTTTATTTCTGTCACGGTACGCCTCTGTGATGATCACACATGTTGACAGCTGTTAGTAATACTTTTTTTTTCTTCTCTTCTTTTGAGTGACATTTTTGTGAATGAAACGTAGCCACAAATGGAGGAGAAAGAGAAGCCTTATGGAATCGCCGATTATTATAATCAGATCTCACAACCGCACATCTCCTCATGATCAGGTGGTAATTTGTGGCCAGTTTGCGTGGATTGAGAATTTGACGACTCTGACGTAGAACACCTTTCAAGATGTAAAAGCCTGAGAACATAGAGGCGCAACACTGACACCCAAGTTTAAAAGACACAATGGTGAAGTGCGTGAGGTTTTAACACTTCACCAATCACCTTTTAGCCTCGTAACCATTGAGTATCCAGTATGGTGACAGCAAGGGTAAGAGAGTCACTGCACTGTACACCTACTGTAACAACACTATTATTACTCCATGCTCAACGAAAAACAGGCGATGTGACAGAGCGGTAAGAGACATGAAGGAGAAGTAACCCATTCACAGGACAGCAGGGAGCCTGATGGTGCTACCATGAGCTGTCAACACACTTTACTCAGCTGACTGTGTGTGTGCATGTGTGTGCATTGCAGAGAATATATATGAGTATCTCAGTGTGTGCATACATGTCGTATCTGTGCGTACAGTACCTGTGAGACCATGCATGAGCGTGTGCGTGTGTGTAATCGTATGTGTTTCTGTGTGCAAGTGAGACACTACCGATGTGTGTGTTCACTGATAAATCTGGGCACGTGTTAAAGAGACTAAAGTCAAAATTAAATCTTACTCCATCCCACTCATATGCATGTGTGTGTGTATGGTGTACGTATGTGGTGTTGGAGAAAGTGTTTCATTAATCGTGCTGCTTCATGCGCCCGTCTGCAGCCTTAGTACAGTATAGCAGCCAGTCTGGTGCAGGGATGAGGTGGGAATCTCACGACGGTTCAGCCCAGGACTCTGCCTCCTTCTTCATATGGCCACAGAAAGCCTCCGCCTCCTGCCCAGGCCCATGCCAGTGTGAAAAGCAATTGTGTGGAATGTGTAGGAATTAAGTGTCCCATCATTCAACGCAGACATGCAATTAAAAGAGCTGCAGCCGTCACTTGCAATAGACATCGCCTTGTCATGTCACTATAACTCAACACAGCCGATGCCTGCCATTTATTTATTTTTTTCGCTCTTAAGAGAGAGGAGTAAGTAAAGACGGATACACGCGCTTAAGTGGCTCATTCACTTCCTGTCTCCCATTCTCTGCACACGCTCAATTACAAAAACATTTACAAAGATAAACATTTAATTTTTGAGTTTAACTTAATACAAAACTCATCTGTCCATATGTAGTTTGAAAGATTTATTGGTGGCTGTACTCATGCCTCCTGTCCATATTGATCTTTTCCTAGAGAGAATACACAGGAAGAGATTGGGGACAGAGTCCACAGTCCTTGTTCTATTACAGAAATGTTCTCAGTCACACTACCAAAGCTTCAGCAGTTGTTTTATGTCTAAAATGCAATCTCTGTGCAACAAAATCCCTCCACTGAGGCTCACCAAGGAAACAGCCCAGGAAAAAAATAAAGAAATTGCACTAAAATGTAGAAAAAAGTGTTTTAAGCATGACGACTCATTTAATTTAGTCATTTTTAACAAGTGAATATAAGTATATGTGTACTGTAAGATGGAAATAGTTTATCTTGTTTCCATCACAGATGCCATGAGGGTGGGAAACAAGCTGGTAAATACTTTGTTATATTCACACTAAAGTACCTTGTTTGTAAATGTCCCAGATATTCAATGAATTCCCTCTGTGGACTACAACTCAAATAAAGCCCTGTTATTGCAGTAGTTGCAGGGCCAATGGGAGCTATCCTGTATCCTTTTTGGGTTGTCTCCACTTTTCACCTGCTTACTTTGTGTTTACTCAGTCTCACAGTCCTCCTGCAAGTGGACCGAGCTGTGGTTAGTTTGTGGTTGGAATGAAACATGAAGTAACCACAGTAAATACAATGATACCTGATTCATATTCACTTAATAACAAGATTGATCCCCTATTATACTGTAGTACAGGATGTACATACTCCTGTGAGTTCTAGTGAGCCTTTTTTGGCGTATATGACAGATTTCAAGGTATTTGGTCAAGAAGGTAAATAACCTACAAGCACGAGATAATATTCAAATATGTGTTACTATACCATAAAGTATGACACTCACAGGATGACAGGCCAACAAAGAGTGGAATTTTACTCTGAACATTACAACTTTCTAAGATACAAACTTTATTAATCTATTTCATACTGCTGAAGCTTCATATTAGCTCCAGCTGAACTTTAAAACACATTTTAACAGAGTGAGGAGGACTGTGGATTTTGTCCCACATCTCTTACACTAGAGTTACCCCTCTGTAGGAAGAGATCACTTCAGGGCCAGTATGGAATGAAGGAATGAGTACAGTCACCAGTAACTCTTACAGTGTACAGTACATACAGTGTGAGCATGTGAGTGTTGTTTCTAGACAGGCTTGAAACATTTTTTAACCTATCCACATTTGTATTTAACCGTGGCACACATATAAATTATGAACATCAGTACAAGCTGTACATTAGAAGGCGAGAGAAAGCAATTATTAAAATGTTGGCATTCAAAGAGAATGAAGGTCATGCAAATCATATGAAAATGACAGATGTTTATAAGTAAAGTGGCTTGATTTCTGCTGCTGTAATTACTGTACATTTCCACTGAGTACACAGTAAAGTTTGAACTGACTGCTGAAAGTCTCTTGGCAAGTGTATTATAATACACGTTGTATTTTAACACATTGTAATGCTTCAGTTTATCATAGCTGTCAAGTTACTCAAATGTGATTGAGAGTCATTTTTGCTAATTGGCCAAGAGAGAATCATTCTAAAAAGCAAAAATACATTACAAAACCACATGATGATAAAACTCCAAAATAACAACATCAGACCCAGGTGATCTTCATACTATAAACTGAACCTCACAATCAAACCTTTGCACAGCTTTACTGAAACGATATTGAGATAACACTCTATAATATGCACACACAGAAGTATCTTAGTGTTCATCTCTGTTGTATTTCCTCTAGTTTGTCTCTATCTCGTCTGGTAGCTTATATCAGTCGGTTCACAGAGCTAAGCTTGAGTGGGCTACAGTGTAAATATCCCAGACCTATTATTACCAACAAAATGTTCCTAGCCGTTGTCAAGCCACTAAGTACAAAATGGTGAATTGCAGACACGAAGAGAGATAATTGCCACTCACGCTGGAAATTTGGCAAGCGCCTTCCCCACGAGACTCGGATGAAATGGTGCTTCAACCCCCGAAACTGTCATTCTTAATGAAATGGTAATTACAAACCCAGCGGAACAGCTGAGGGGCCTGCCGGGGCCCACAGAGCCCAACTACCAGAATAAACCTGCTACAACAACCTGCAGAGAAGAGAGAGAGAGAGAGAGGGAGGGTGGCAGGAAGGAGGAGGGAGGGGAGGAAGACGATATAAAGCAGCAGAGAGGCTCAGGTAGGCGGTAATACCAGGAATCTGAGAGTTATTTCAATTGTGAAATGTAATACACACTCCAGGTTGGAGTGTGCTGTACACTGGGACCCTCATCAATAACGCCAGCAGTGTGGAAAGCGGGAGGGGAGGTTGGTTAAAAGCGCCCACACAGTCTGGGTAATTGATTGCTTTGTAAGTGAACGTGTCTTTAACCTTTGGGAGGTCAGGCCCAGTCGGACACCATCAGTCCTGCCTGGGGTTGAACTGCTTCCAGCCGTTTGTCTTCCGCTGCTCCCTCGTCTCAGGGCCGATTTGTCAAGCATGAGATGTTTTGGGTGTTTAGATTACAGGCGAGATGGGAAAACAAAGGCAAAATGCCACCCCAAACAAAAGGCCTGAGCCTGGATCTCGCACTGATCTGCAGACCGGGCAGGAGGCCAGCTACCTGGGGTGCTGAAACTGAAAGAGGGAGAAGGCGAAGGGGTGTGTGTGTATGTGTGTGTGTGTGGGGGGGGTGCTTTACTGAAACAGAGCCACAATGAAGCCCCCCGAAACACAGCCACTGTGGAGCTTGAACCGTAGCCAGAATGGAGGCTGAACGGGAGCCAATGTGAGAATTGAACAACAGCCAGAACGGTGACATGAGATAGAGCCGGAATAGCGCCTTGAGACCCAGCCAAAATGGCAGCCAGAGACTCAGGGGGATATGAGGGAGCTTGGAGCGGCTAACTGTTTTCTTCACGGCAATACTCCTCATCACTGGAGATTTTAAAGTGTCCCTTTGCCACCCTCCCAGGTACTTAGGTCTGTCTGTCTGTCAGGCTGTTAGAGAGTGACTAAAGATGATTTATCTCTTAGATTATCAGGGCCAGTAGCTGTGCCGTCGCTCATATGATGCCCTGGAGAGACAGGTCACAAACAGCTAACACCTTCTAGGACTGATACTCTGACAACTCTGTCTTTCTTAGAAGGAATATCTCCACGACAGAGCCATTTATAGCTGGCCTGCGGCTTTTAACACTTTGACAGGAGAAAGTCAAACTCACATGTCGTTAGGCTCACGTGCGGATTGTGACTTTGTGTTTATTTTCGGGCGTGATATTTCGTCACTCTAAGGTAAAGGCAGGTTGTTCTTGCATGATTGTGTCAGTGTGTTTTTTAAATGTATGAACAAGTGAGTGCGTGCACATGCATGAATGTGTGTGTACATATACGTGTTTGTGTCAAAGCACAAGGTGCCGTGTGTCTGCCACTTCCATCTGCTCTTCTATTACCATAGACGTGATGTACCTGCCACTTCTCTCCTCAGCTGAGGTGTGTATGTGTGTGTGTGTGTGTGTGTTGTATTCTCCAATCCTGTTGTTAGATCTGACAGCCACTAACACAGACTCGTGGTGAAAAAGAGAGAAAAAAATACTCTCAAGTTCCAGATCCCACCCTGAGTCTGACAGACAAACTGTCTGGGACTGTAGAGAAGCTGCACTCATCTCTTACCGTACACTCTTCAACTCACTCCTCTGCCAGGATTCAAGCAGCCAAGAAGTGTATTTTGACACCATTCTCTTAAATGGAGCATATTCTCAATACAGTATCATACATTGTTTTGTTCTGGCTCATTTATATTTGCATGCTCCATTAGGCAATTAAGTGATCATTTCCTCTCTTAAAAGACTGTTTTACAATCTGTTTAAAATGCAGTTGTTACATCACCACTAGGGCTGAGTGTCATTTGAAATTTTCCAAGCCAAACATCACATTTTTTGACACATGTAAAGATGTAAGTCTATAAAATCCTGGTTTTTCATTTAACAAAAGATGCTTCAATTCTAAAAACTTTGATGTATAATCACAAGCAGCTGTACTGAAGAAGAACTTTCTCTAAATGAAATCAGTCAAAAACTGGTGAAATAGCCTTTAAATCAGGACATATGAAGTAAAGAAATCCTGCTCCTTTTTAACAACATAGAACCAGGAACTAGAGAGCCACAGGAACAATGGATTCAAAAACAACAGTGACCATTTTTGTTGTTCTCTGCATTTAGGGTTGTGCACCCCTGACAGAGTTCCTAAAATGGTTTCTGAGTTGAAACAGACGAAATCGAAACACACCCATTTCAGTCGAAACCAAAAAAGTATTTAGTTTAATACCCAGCCCAACTGTCATCACAAAAAATGAGACGAAACTGTGCAATTGTAAGATACCTACGACCTTTATGAGCATCAAGCCAAAACAACCTAAAGTTTTGAGTGGGAAGGAGAAATCAGACGTGTCAGAATTTCCTCTTATTTATCACTGTAAATAAAAGCAGTATAAATATTGTTTGAAAAATATGACCAGATCAGCCAGGTTTGTTCGCATTTGTGAATTGACTTCAGATCAATAACCTCGCAACTCTGTCAGCTCTGTAAATCTAGATGAATATGTAGCTCACTAGTGTGTGTGTGCTCGAGCAAGTTGTGTGTATGTATGTGTGTGTGTGCATGCGTGTCTGTGTGGCTGTGTGTGTGCGTGAAAAGAGAGCATATGTTTGTTTGTTTTTATGATGGTGCGCAGATGTGAGAGATATGGAATAACTATACGTGTGTGTGTGTGTGTGTGTGTGTGTGTGTGTGTGTGTGTGTGTGTGTGTGAAACGATAGTGCATGTACACCTAATGCATTCTGGCATGCTATTTCCATTTCATGCAAGGCCATAGATCGTCCGAGGGCAGTGGGTACCCCTCTCTCTCTCTCTCTCCTCTCTTTCTGTCTTTCTTTCTTTCTTTCTTTCTTTTTCTCTCTCTCTCTCTCTCTCTCTCTCTCTCCCTCAGTCTCCCTGGTGGGGATATAAAAACTGGCCTTGCATCTCTGCCCCAGCCAGATAGATTAATTAATTATCCAGACCTCCTCTTTTTTCATTGCTGAGCCAATTACTCTGTGGTTGAGCCTGTGGTCTATATACTGTATATGTGTTCTGGTAGAGAGAACGTATGTGTGTGTGTGTGTGTGTGCGTGTGCCTGCGTGCACAGGGTAATTAAAGATATAGCTCATCCACAGACTAACAATCTCACTATCAATTAATATCAGGGTACCTGTGCAATGATATTGTTTCCTGTGAACGGAGAGCAGATCTATGTGTGGGTAATTGTTGGCTAATTGAGAGGAAGTGGAGGCTCTTTGTGTGTGTGTGTGTGTGTGTGTGTGTGTGTGTGTGTGTGTGTGTGTGTGAGAAGGAGACAAGAAGAGAAATAAAGTCCTCATGTTGATTAGGATTCTTAATTAGCAGAAGGATGAAAGTGTGAAGTCAGTGTAGGCCAGTGATTCGCTGTTGACCCTTGACTCAAATCTTGATTGGTTAAGCAGACATGATAGGTCTGTCAAAGCAAATTGACGGCACCACTATTTTTAACTTTTAGCTCCTCTCCTTATTCCTTATCATCTTCTCCTTTTTTGAACTTTTTCTTTTCTTTTTTTCTCTCTGCGTGGAATACGGCTCAACTGAAGCGCTTCCTGTCCCTCTCAAAGCCCGTAGTATTGTAATAATGCTCCAGTTGTACACAGAGAGGCAGACTGTTGATGGTAATTGTGTGTTTGTGTGGATGTGCGTTTGATTGATGGGTCAGCAGATAAAGCGGGGCTGAATGCGCCGAGTGTTTGTGTGTGTTTGTGCGTGACATACACCGACTCGCCCTGAGGGACGGGGGGGGGAAACGGAGCGCTGCACCTCCTGCAGGGGGTGCCGTGTCTCCCGGCAGGGGGGTGCAGCAGACAAACAGAGGGGTGCCTGTACACACCCCCTCCACCCAAAGCCCTCCACACACACATGAACACGCACCACAACACTCCACCCTACTGCGCTACAAGAAGGGTGGGGGGTTGTAGGGACCCTGAGCTCTTCTAAACCTCCACTAATGCATAATTCATGTACAAGAAGCAATTTTGATATTTCGCTGGCTGTTGAAGCGGGGGGGGCTGAAGAAATTCCAAAATCAAGTTCCACAACACACTGCACACTCAACTTTTTTTTTTTGCCTTGTTCAGAGTTATGTTATATTGCTACAGACAGAGAGTTGTGGGTAAGTCTGCTCTGGTCTACAGCCACATCAACAGGTTCAAAATAATAATAAATAGATAATAAATACATTCATATACACCCAGAATATTAGGAAAGACATTGGAATTAATGTAATCTGAGTCAATTCCACATACACTGTCCTGCATCAATTGTACATTAATCCACGGTTGGAAATAGTCCCCATAAATATAAATTAAATAGTTTTAAATGTTCTTATGGCTCAGGGAGTGCTATCTAAATTTCCTTTTATTGTTGTCTGGCCCTCTATATAATGACAATAAAGCTACTACTACTTTGGTTTGGTTCCAGGTTTGAAGTTAGCCTCAAACTACAGTGCCCCCGCTGTTATAGAAATGACTGAGCCTTTCGTACAAATGCAACTATATATTTAACTGTATATTTAGTAAAGATTCCTGTCTTTATTAGGAGCCATTGGGCTTGGATCTGACATGTAAAAGAAGTAGAATCACATCATCTTTCGTATAGTACGTAGAATAAGGAACCTTTGGTCCAATAAACACATACTAACAGACGTTGTTCTTGATAGTTACATTCTTGTTCGCCGTATCACATTTAGTGATATGGCATCAAAAACTAGTCCCTTTTGAAGAGGCAAACAAAGGCTTCTGGTTCACTGTTTGCTTTGTCCAGAGTGAAAGGAAAGCACTCGGGACCAGGGAGGGAATCTTTTGCCAAGCCTGTAGCACAGCTCTTAGTCAGTCCTTTCCCCCTTCTCTCTCTCTCCCTCTCTCTCTTTCTCTCTTTCTCCCTCTTCCTCTCTCTCTCTCTCTCTCCCTCTTTCCCCACAAGGGCAGAGACATCTAAAAGGACTGTACCTTGGTGTGCGTCCAACAAAAGCTCTCTGCTGAATTTCATCCTCTTTTGAATTTGTGTTTGAATAACACTCAAGCTACAAATCAAAATATGTTGGACACTGAGAGTGAGGTCATGGGGTATAGATCATTGTGGCTTCCAGAGAAGTCTCCTTGTTGTAAGAGAAGGGGACGGGTGGCTGCTACTTTGACTGATGGCTGTAGAGACAGAGAGGGCTGTTTGGTGCCCATTCTCCTGAGACTAACTCCATGCCTGTGCCAAACCCCTCATTTTCCTCCCCGCAATATATTTCATTAAACTTGTAACTCTTTGCAAGGTAATTCACTTGACATTTTGAGACTGCTTTGAAGGCTTCTGAGTGTTTCCCTCTCTGTAATTTTAAGTCAGACAGATATTTACCTAATACAGCCTAAAAATATACTCCAAAAAATTGTCACTGTAAAAAAAAAAAAAAGCACACATCCAGAACAGTTAAATGGATGAAACTGTACAACACAAAGCTGAGCAGTGCAGCACAGCATTTCATGGTTACAGCCGCGCAGGTCCCAGTGGCGCAGATATAATTAAGACCTCTTCTTAATTACTTAATAAGCCTAATTAGTAACATTTCTGAGCTGCAGATTTGGCTGGAAGAGCGATGGAAATCAGAAGAATGTTAAGTCTATTTGTTATTTCATTTAAATCCTAATGTTAATGAAATTAGTGCATCATGATATAACAGAAACAAACCACGCTGGGATTGACCATAGGGCTAAAGCAGCTTGTTATGCTCCTGATAAACATTTAATTAAGCGCTGCAAAAGGAGGACAAAAAGGAAAATCATACAAAAACAAATGTAAATACAATTCTTTTTTTTTTGTGCGACAGTTGGCCGCTGTAGTCATTCGTCACCTTGATCAAATGTTTATTGTATCCACCCTCCGTACATTTCTCATTAGTTCATGGCCAGATGTGACGGAGAGGTGTGTGAAACTGACCGGGGGTCTGCCGTGTTGTCGTCAGGATAAGTAAGGCAAGCCCACCAATCATGCGCTGGAGCTGCTGCTGCATTCCTGGCCACTTAATTAGAAGTTGTTGGTACCACAGAAGGTGTCACCAACCTTTTCAGGCACTGAACAGATGGTGTCCCCTCTTTTTGAGGTCCTGCCAATGCCCACTCTGTGGCTCCTGGGAAAATGACCTAACTCACAGGCAGCTGCTTAGTGCGGCTTGAGTGATTCTTTACAGCCACTTCTACTGGGGGGGAACTTAGCAGGACGTACCACTGCAAACAAGGGGTGAAACCGTCGCATCTAGGTCCCTGGGCAGCTTCTGACTGAGGAACAAATATGTTTTGGTTGCAGCATAACAGTTGTTATAGCTGTGTTTTTAATGCCTTGTGCAAAGACAACGGAAAGGACCTCGACCCCGGAGATCTCGACGGCTCAGTGCTAGTTGGGTTTGTGTGCACCTTCCTCTGCTGCTGGCAGATGGTGTGAATATCAACAGAGAAAAGGACCTGGGAAGGCCCGCAGAACAAAAAGTGAAAAGGGTTCCTAGACAGTTACAAAGAGGCCCCATGGAGAGGTGGGGGGGTGTGGGGGGAGGGGGGAGTGGCCTTCGCCCTAATGGATAAAAAGAAGGAGGGAGTAGTAGCTTGCGAGGGTATTCGCCACCGAGGAGCGAGAGTGGATGGAGAAAATGCGAGGGCCGCCGATTCGATATGTGCGAAGGCGGGGGGTCGTGGGGTGGGGGGTTTAACATGCTTCGTGCTGCGTGGACAGAAGATCGACTGTCACTCCTTAGCCGGCTTGGCTCAACCTCCCTCCGACCACGCAGGAGGTGGAGAAAGAACAAGTCAGAAAATTGGACGACTGTGCCGTCTGACTAATTGCTTGATATGAATTACATTATGTGGGTTTCATCTTAAAGACATTTTAATCTTAAACAATGTCACAGTACACAATAGCTATGAAACAGGCTCGGCACACATTTCTATTTGGAGAAATCACAGAGCTCTTGCTGAATGTAGCAGTGTGTGTTATTCTCTCTGTTCCTTGCTACTGATGATGAGATCGCTGAAAAGGGTTAGGGAGTCTTCTTGGAAAGGGGCCCAGCTCAGCGGTGGCGTTTCATTGACATGGCAGGGGACATAAAATCTGTCATTTTCATCATGTTCTATCGTGGGTAAACCTGTTTCCTGCAGCTTTCTCTATCAGATATATGTCTGTGTAGGTTTATGGCCGTGGAGCAGGGGTAGGCCCGATCGATCTGCGGGAGCTATAGGATTTAATAGGTGCACAGCTCTCGCAAAGGGGCACGAGGTGGGGAGGGTATATTTAATCACTAAAAGGGAGCAGGGTGGCAAGCCCCGGTCACCAACAGTTTCTGTTTTATGAGAAGTCAGGGTATCAGTTTTCCACTCACTGTGAGAAATCTTTCCTGATCTATTATTGCTGCTGGGGTTTCGTTATACATCTCCATTTGAGGTCGCCGAATTAAAAACTAACCTCCAGTAAGCCCATATTCATGTGTGTGGTCAAAATGTCTCTTTGTGTTTTAATATGTTTATCTCAATAACTCGTTTATACATGAAAGAATCACAACACAGAATCTTGAACCTTATTTAATCGTGCAAATACTCTGTTGTACCAAATTTGCATTCATCCACAGCTGAAAATAGTCGCCAACAAATGCACAATTTATTCCTGGTTGATTAACATTTGCTAAAAGCTTCAGCATCCAGCTGTTTCGTGACATTTCTGAACCCTTTTAAAAATGGAATCATACATTTGTGACCTGTTTTTAAAGATTTACATCTTCTGCAGGAACCAATGGGCTTGGAGCTTAAAGCAACAGACAGTGTAGGGAATTCAGAAGGTACTAAGATACAGACACTAACACATTCCTGCTGCTAGTGTTTCCATGGGAAAACGTTGGACAACAAGAAAAAATGTTAACATCATTGCTTAAGTAACTAAGCATCCTCATGATCATTTGGTTTAATATGTATATTGTATTACTGCAAGGTCCTGCCTAGGGACCTCTTTTCCACATCACTCCTCCTCTCTCCTCACGCTGTCTCTCATCACTGTTAACTGTCAAAATAAAGGACGAAACTCCCCCCAGAAATCATTGAATGTACCATTCAGGATCAGTTTTTCTCTAATTGTTGCTTATTACTCATGAAATACTGATTGTGCTTCTTTCTCAGGCATGTAAATATCCTTCAAATGAAACAGAAAATGAAAAAAATGATTAGCTCCCAAATCATGTCTCCATTAAAGCCATAAACAGCGGGAAGGGGTCCCAGGTAGGTATTGCTTTGTCTGAATGGGTCACTAACTAAAAAGGCTAAAACCACTTATGTAGTATTGACCAGCATACTTGGAAACTGTGGAGCCAAATAATAGTTCTTTTTTTTTCTTTATTTGGATCCATGTCAGCCAATGCTTTGTAGTCTTTGCTTCTGCATTCAGCTGTTGTCAGCTGTGTTTTGCTCCAACTCTTCACAGCTTTCACAAACCCCCCCGACTGACCTTGAACTTGCAGCAGCGCACCTCAACCCCATACACCCGCCTGCCTAATGCTATTATGTTGGGTCCTACATGCTAAAAGTCATTGGTGGTGATAGTGGCTGATTAGATTGTGTCCATTGATCGCGCGGCGTGCTGTTAGGACGAGGACGGTGTGGGCTGCAGATCCTGCCTCTCCTCCTCAGACACACTGACAGTCTGAGACAGAGGAGATGGAGCCCCATGCAGGGCAGCAGATTGAGTTATTGATCAGCTCTCTCCTTTCTCCTCTCGCTGTCTCTCTCTCTGCTTCTCCGAGAGACCCCGTCATCAGGATAATGAATTTCACTTATTGCAGATTAACGGCATAAGGTCTGTATGGTAATAATGGCAGAAATTAGCTCTTTGTCACCCCCTCTGGATTTCCAAGAGAGGGAGGGGAGAATGAAGGTTGTTACAGCCCCGTTACTCTGTCTGAACACTGTGATTTTTAACAAAAGGGAACTGAAAGAGAAAGATTTGAGGAAGAATTAAGGCGAGACTTATGAGGACTGTGATTTCAGCCTCAGTGAAGCAGCAGAGGAGACGTCTGATGCAAGAAATTCTGGTTTTGATGGAGGAGAGTGAAGGAGAATTTGGAGAGGAAAAGAACACTGAATAACAGGCTGTACTGTGAAAAAAAAAGAGAGGGCAAAGAGGAAAGATGAGAGCGGATGATTCAAAAGAGACGTAAAGAGACTGCGAAGCAGGAGCCTTAAAGTGGAGGGGAGAGAGCGTGAGATCAGCAGCGGTCATACAGTCACCAGGCAGCGGCGCCGCTTAAGGGTCGGCCATTGTGTCTCCAGCACCCAGATTGGGGTGGTAAAGAATGAATAATGAGGCTTGATTACAGTCCGTGAGATGGCACATTGTTCAGAATCAATCCTTCAGGCAATTACAGGCGGCACAAACAGCAGCCCTCAGCCTCAGCCTGGACAGAGCGGGAAGCGATTGTGTCAGAGGACAACATCATCTTCGTCAATGACTTGTTGCCTCCTCGTGTCGGAGCCATTAGCACTTACTCTGCACCCGGAGCACAATCAGCCGCCCACGTAAAAGCCTCTCATCCACGTGTGTGAGGATAGGATATAAGCACCAACAGCATGCTCGAGCAGCTCATGTACACAAAGACATGTTCCTGTCTTGTTTCAGGTTTGGCTTTGGAGTGCTGGACGCTGGGCTGATGGTGCAGCAGGCCGCACATTTCAAGAGTGTCGCTCCACAGAGGAAGTGCACACAGGAAGTCACACTGTCTCCTGCCAGGTAACAAAACCCCTTTTTTCCAGCTTTATCGACTACATACAGCTTCTATAAGTTCTATTTCTTTTTTTTAAATTGTTTTCAGATTCTAGTTGCCTATATATACTAAATTCAGTCTTTCAGTTTTTCCTTGTTGTATCTCATTACTCTATCTGCCTCAACAAATTGGCTTCGCCTCAAAGATCAATAATCTTTCCTCTTATCTTCATCTATAATGTCACTGTTTTGTGTGTGTGTGTGTATGTGTGTGTGTGTGTGTGTGTGTTTAATGTCCATGTGAGAAATAGATTTGGCTACATTATGATATAATGATGTTTTATTGGTCAGGGTCCTTTCTTCAGGAGGCGTGGTCAGCATGAACATCCAATCAGAGGCCTGCCGTGGGACCCCTAACGAGATCAACAGCCTGGAGAAGGTTCAGGTTAGGCAGCAGTTTTTAAATCAAATCAAATATCATGAACATACAGCACATTGTTGAAAATCTATTCTTTTTTTCTTGGGAATAATAAGTAAGTTTTATTAGGTATGTGTTGAAACTGGAAGAAAGGTGGAAAAGTCAGTTTTCACCCATATTATAGATGATCATTTGTGTTGTGGTTCTACTGCACATCTGTTCTTACTCTTCCCATGTTTCCTTTTGCCCTTGACAAGTTACACATCAAGCAGACATTCATTCAACACTTAACTTCTGCCAACAGCCAGGGAAGCTTGAAGAGGTCATACAAATTGTTTCCAGTGTTCTGTGTCGTATGTTTTAACTGAGAATAAAAGAGATAAAAAGAAAAGATCATACTGTGACGAGTAATGCGTCAACTGTGTCATTTGCAGAAAATGGCAAAACTGTGTTATCTCGAGTGCAGGCACATACATGCAAATGTATTTATGTTTGACTGTGTCAGCAGGCATACGTACTGTACGTGTCTGTGTATGTGCACGTCTGAGTTTGTGCGAGTTATCTGTTTGTGAAAGTGTGTGTACTTGTGAAATAGCAAGGAGAGAGAGAGAGGGGGAGTGAGAGCGGGAGTGTGTCAGCATGTAAATTGAAAAGGCTTCATCTTTGCGGCTCTGCTCCCTGGCAGAAAGCGTGGGTCAGGCCATCGCTGCGAGGTGTGATTGATGGACGTGTTGCCTTGGCAACACGCCGTAAACAGGAGCGGGCTGTCAGTCTTTTTGCAGCTTGGCGGCTCTCTCCACGATGTGCCATTGTCACACCAGATGTGCTGCTTGTGATGAACAGGGACAGCGAGAGTGTTTACTGGGTGGGAATTGGGGGGGTAGGGTGGTACGTGTGCTTATTTAAATCATTTAGCTAATATTCCCTTCAGCCATCTTTGTCCATGTGTCCTATCTTTCTGCTCCATGCTACTTTTCATGTCTTCTTCTTTGGTGGCTGTACACAAATACTGATTGGATTTGGTTTTAACTCAGGGAAACACTGCATCACAATCTTTTTTCAAATTTACTCTGATTGGTCTAATCACTACATTGTGTCATAGATATTATAATCTTAGCAATGATGTAATCATATTCTTAAAATGTATACTGACTGGTCTAAAGAAGCATTTCTTCACAGTTGAAAGAATAGTTTTGGAAAAATGCTTATTAGTTTTCTTGCAGAGAATAAGCCCTTCATGTCTACATAGGGAGTGGGTCCTCCTCCACAGAGGCCACCATGTTGCATTGTCATGTTTCTACAGTAGCCCAGAAGGAACACATCAAACACTGGCTTTAGAGAGGGCCTTTTGTGTTTTTTGTGTTTTTTGTGAGTTTTGCGGTCACCGTAGATTCTCCTACACATTTGGAAGGTGAGAGTGAGGGATATTCAGTTGGTTGCAATCTGCAACCTCATTGCTAGATGCCACTACATTTTACACACTGGTCCTTAGTGTGTAAATTAGTCAACTTTAGAGATGCTGCCAAAGATTATCTTTTAGCTTTGGAAACTAGCTAGCTGTTTCCCTGTTTTTGCTGTCTTAATGCTAAGCTATCAGTTTTTGGCTGTAGTTTAATATTTACCATTCAGACATGAGAGTGGCACCATCTTCTCATCTCACTCTCAGCAAGAAAGCAAATAAAACAATTTTCAAAAATATCAGAACTATTTTTTTGAGATAAAAAATAATAATTCAAATCATAAATGAGTGAATTACATATATAAGATATATAAGAATACAGACCTTTGTTTCATTTCAGTTTGCCCTCTAACCCTCAATAAACAACCACATGGTGTTATACATGATGTTGTGCACCACAGTAATCCTTATTCACACCTACCTCTTTTTCCATTTCTTGCCACCTGTCTCTCACCAGGTGAGGGTGAGCATTAGCGCCATGTGTCGCGGTGACCTCTCCATAAGGTTGAAGTCTCCGGGCGGCACCAGATCACTTCTGTTGGACAAGCGGCCCAACGACGATTCCAAAGCTGGTTTTCAAAACTGGACCCTGATGACGGTGCACAGCTGGGGGGAGCAGCCACGAGGCGTCTGGACCCTTCAGGTGAGAAAGGAAAACTACCTAACAGCTGCCATAAGTTAACTTGTAGCAGCTTAACTTGTAGCCACACTAGCTGTACTACAGCTGTACTTTGTGTTGTACAGGAGTGCTAATTAGGGAATGTAAAAGATGAACATGGTAAATATTACACCTGCTACATCATATTAGTATTGTCACTGACTCATCATTTCCCAAAAGTAGATATTAAAATCTCAAATATCACACTAAAATCATTACACTCTGTTTTGCCTTTATATCATTCAAGATGGCCTCCAACACTGTCAACTTTATCAGAGTAGCTATAGCTCTTTTCTATTGCTTTTTTTGTCACCTGCATTTTTCAAGTTCTATCTAACTAAAGTGGAGTACAAAATATCCCAAAGAGGTAGCTTCTTGGAGCAGCTTATATACTAATTCTCACATGCTCTCCTGGAAACACTATTTCCCCATACCTTCTCTCATGATATAGAGATGATTTGCTCCGGTTCACATTGTCCTCTTCCAATAGCTGCGGTGTATAGAAGTTTAAAAATAGCACAGCACAGCACAGCTCAGCTCAGCTTGGTTCAGTTCATTTTGCCATAGCAATGTGAATCAT